>NC_079893.1:29511252-29536252 GCF_024868665.1 Triplophysa rosa | reverse complement strand
ATTATATTTGAACCTATCGTTTTTACACAAACGTGCCTGTTTTAATCTAGTTATGACCAGTACAATGTCCTCGCAACTTGTTTGCTATGATATCTCAGTCATGAGTCATATGTCAGTCATATGTTAGTGAGGACATGTGGCACTTAAAAATAAAGCTAAAAATGTAAACGTACACGCACATTGCCCTGACATCAGCAGACAGCAGCTATTTCAGTCTGCGCGCGCCGTGTCTCCACGCGACCTGCCCATTTCTGCCACTATCACAACCAGCAGTGGGATTTAAACTCGTTTGATTGACTGCTCAAAGCGGCTCCATCCTTATCTGTTTATATAGGCCAGCTGTGCGCATTGCAAATCCCCGAATGATTGCCTTTCGGGTCGCCTCGCGCCATTGGCTGACCGCTGGCCTGATTTTCCAAAGATCTGCATGTGCCAGCATGTGAGACAGTACTTAACGCACGCAAACCCTGTCTCCCATACGCACAGCACACACGCTTTGGGTTCAAGGAGAAATATGCAGCTGTTCTGTCGCTGCACCCTTTAAACAGCAGCTGCGCACCAGGTTGCGTCCACTTCATTCGTTTCACCCAAAAACTCTTTTGTTTCCGGTGCGGTTGTTAAAAGCAGAATGCGAAGAGTGTTGGATAGCAGTTGGATAAAGTTTGGACCAGCTGGAAGAGATGACTGGGTGTCGGGGTCCCCCACACCGCCTATTGTGGAGCAGCTGCAGGTTAGTGATCGGGGACGCATTTTGAGGAATGGTGCTCGTGATATTTTTTACACAAAAACTATATTTATTCAACGCAGTTGGCTCGTTTAGAAAACCTTTCCAATAAAATGTTCGTTTAAATTAGATTTTCAACGCTTGGTGAAGGCGGACAGTTGTCGCGCTGTCCGTGGTGCTGAAATGTAAAAAAATCTTCTCGTTGCGACTCTTTAAGAAATAAAACAATTCTAAAAGCTAACAGATAAAACCACGAGTCAAGGCTGTACAACATCTCAGAACCAGACGAACTATTACAATCTAACTTGGATTTTTGGAAATCTGAGTTACGTTTTTGATTTCATGATGTTGTAAAGCTACAGTTTTTAGCTCTGATAAGGGTTTATTTGAGGTGACACAGGTTTGGAATAAACAAGGCAGTTTAAAGGATGAAAATATCTAATCTATCTGAAAAGCAGCATTATGTGATTAGGGTTTGTGAAAGGGTGGGAGACGCAGCGGATTTGGAAATGCGCCCAAGTTACGCGCTCGTTCTCTGGGACAGGATCAAAGTTGTTGGATTGGAAAGCACAGTCGTATTTTGTTCCTTTGCTACCCTTTTGTTTGGAGATTAGTCAAAACGTTTTAAAGAGGGCTAAACACTTACTTCAGTAGGCAGCTGGGTGTAGACCTGCTGGATTTAACTTTTACTCCCCAAGACGTATTTTAAAGGGTCTTGGGTTGGGTATGATTCTTTGGAAATTGAAAAGTTCTTGCTACATTTTATATTCTTCAAAGGATTTGTATGATAGATGTGTTTATTCGATGGTAAAATGCTCAAGTGGCCATACATTTCTTTTGCGTCCATAGGGTTACCACTGGAACGAGCTTTCGACAGAAAACGATGTGAAAACGGAGATTATACTGTACGTCGTTCTCCCGCTCGCCACTTTCATCGTTTGCGGAGTCGCGTTGGTCTTTTTTTATCGGAGATTCAAAGGGAGCAAGCTCGGACTCACCCACATCATCGCTCTGGACCTGCAGGACCCGGAGCGCAATGCCGAGATCCTCTCGTCCCTCACGGGGAACGCGGAACGATTAAACAGCACCAGCTCAGACGTGTCGGACGGGGTCTTCCTCATGGTTTACCTCCCGCCACCCTACGAGGAAACGCTGACAAAGATCACCCGCGCCGCTAGCCTTACTAGCGGCAAAGACGTGGAGTCCATAAGGTCTGAAGACCTTGAAGCCAAACTGTGTCCTGAGATCAAGTCGAGCGGTGAATACGTCTGATGGAAGAGTACAGATGATTTTATCATTGCCACAAGGAGAGGAATCCCAGCACTACGCAGAGAGGAATGTGATGCGCGTGAGGAGACTTCATTCATGCCATATGGAGGAGACCGGGGCAAGCTGTCACAAGACGCTACGTCACAAGGGCTCGGTTTTCTAAACTGTAATAATGCTTGTTTTTAGTGTTTATGTGATGATTTTAAATCTTTCCTAAATTAGGATAATGAGACCTACTGAACTATACATAAAGTGATACTTCACCCAAAAATGAAAATTCTGTCATCATTTACCCACCTTCGAGTTGTTCCAAATCTGTAACCCTAGCGCATGACATTGATCATACATGGCTATGTCGCTTACAGTGTTTACACATCTAGTTTTTCTGAGACTAGCATGCCAAACAGTATGCAATGACAAACTTGCAACATTAGTAAGGAGACACACACGCTTCAATAACATTCATGTGCAAAGCACTGCATTCAAATAGTTTTAATGATCTATTCATTTAGTGTGGGTCTGGAGATGTATTGGAATAAACTTCACAATATTACAACAATATAAGTGACTATAAATGTAAAAGTAAAGGAAAGTATGACTGATTCATTCTAACAGTCTGAGAAATATGAAGACGCCACCACGTTGACACATTCTGCCTGGTAGATCAGCGAGATCCTGTCAAATCAAAGTAACACATGTAAAAACCTGTGAACTTTTTAAGAAATCTTTTTTTAGGTGTGGCAATGACGTCATGGTTCACACTATAGCAGCTTTGAAGACATTGCTTCATAACGGAAATGTGATTACGCATCAATATATAACGTTTTTTGTTTCTACAATGTATAATCATAACTTACATTTTGTTGATGAGGTCAGCAACTTTGCGATCCGGGTTGACTGCAGTTCTGTTAAAATCAAAATAAGAAAGAAATATGAGGAAACAACTTACACCAACGATTGCATTACATAGTAATGTGAATCACCATTGAGAATAATGAAAATGAGAAAAAAAAGTTAAAAACAACACAATCTGTTCTAATCTGAACACGTCTCTGTCTAGTTAAGGACACACAAAATGACTCCATAACACAAAAATGTGTTATTATTTAACAAACAGACATTTATAAAAGACATTTATTTTCATAACTCGGGTGAATAGTGTCTAATATAGTTCTACTCACATTTTATTTATTAGGAGCTGAGTGCAGGCCAGGTCATCGCTGATGTCATCATCAATAAGCTCTTAAAAAAACAGACAAAATCACATTCAATTAAAACGCATGAATGCATCTCTCTAATAGCGGACAGTGAAGTGTGTTTGTGTATTAAACTCACTGCTGCAGCTCAGGCCACAAAGGTTCAGGGAGCGACCGCGAGTCGAGGTGCACGCCACACTGTCACTGAGCTGAAACAGGCCGTACAGGGTCCATAGTTTCATGCCACCATTCTCATGCTTCTCACCGCTGTCTGAATCTTCTTCAGAAGATGATGGTTCGACCTGGCTGGGGGGAGGAGGTCTACCTTTACCGCTCCTTGCAGACCTGACCATGCGATTCCCCCGATCGCTTTCATCCGAATTGCTGCAATTGTTTGGATTTGTGATCTGCTTAACGGTGCTGGTATTGAAGCCGGAGGTCAGCTGGGTGTGACACACAACTGTAAAGATAGTTTCACTTAGTTTACCTTAGATTAAATCCAACAAAGGGCACCATTTAACATTCAACCAAAATGAACTTTTTTATGTCAACGGGTTCCACATAACTGGATTACGTTGAATTTCAGCAACATTATCTATTTCAGTAAACTTGAGGTACTTACAGTACATTAAGTTAATGCAATGTTGTTTAGTTGAATCAGTTTAAGAGTCTTGTTTTTGTTTTAAATCATTAACTTGATGAAGTTCAATAATGCTAAAATGTATATTTTACATTAAACCAATACAAAAATATCAAACTTTCTCAATTAGTTCTTTCATTGAAAGTATCCAAGAACGTTTTTAAATTTGATACATTTTATTAATAATCAGACAAAACTTTCATTTGTCTTCAATAAGAAGGTATTGGATTAAGAGAACTCACCCGAAGTGTAAAGTTTACAACTTAACCGCCCACTACCTAACCAAAGGCAGCGCTTTTCTGAATAATGGTAGCCACAAAACTCTTCAAAACATTAAACACTAGTGTTTCTTTTTACTAAAAAAATGCATAAAATAACACTAATTTAAGAAAATCACTCAATATGCAGTCATACGCAAAGCACGCTGGGAAATAGTCCTCTGCCTCATTGTAACAATTTTATGTTAACACAACTCCTTTATGTTGTCCCAACATGAATGGAGTCCGTTATATGACTCAACATAAAAAATCATGTTGTGACCCGGTTTTCCAAAAGTTGTGTTGATTTAACGTAAGTTAGTTAAGTAAATTAGACAAGCAGCAAAAATCATTTTTTTGAAGGTTGCTTGTCTGAAAACTAGTCTCCGATATTGATATTAATCTAAACGGTTTAGTGCATATTGGAGATACAGACTCACTTTTTGCCAGGAGGTCTTCGGTGGTTTCGTTCAGCACCCCCTGGGGTAAAGTAAAGGCAGCGGCCTCAAGTTGTTGCTTTAGTTGACATTTATTCAGAACCAAACTGTCGCTCACACCCGCCACGAAGAATAAAACCCCCACAACTGCCAACATCTTCACTTCTGGACCGATTCTCGTGATCTCTGCTGTATGCGTTTCTCTGTGTCGATGCTTTGCTGTTAGAGGGATGTGCCGGTGTCTGTGTACATATAGACCCATCTGTTCCCCAGAGAGCGGCCACCACTTGCATTACGAATGTAGTAGACTGTGGAAAAAGCTTTTGTGTGAGTGATTTTATGATTGGGTTTTTGCAGAACTAGGTCACACGCCATTGTTAATTAAGTTTTATAAATAGATACAATGACTCTGAGGTGTCCAGCATCACTCAGAACAGACCGTGAAAGCACATCTAAAGCAACGCCATTGTCTCCTGGAGGATCAGGTGACTTTGAAAAGTTACGCGACACCTTTAAGACTTCAAGAATAAAGATGTGGGAGGAGGACGAGATCAGACGATACGGTGGGTACACGAGACAATGCTAACGGGCCAACTGAGTATGTCACGTATGAAATGCAAAAACAAAATCCATAAATCTCTCAATATAGGCACTGTGTTAGAAACAACATTGGGGATTTATTTAGCCGTTCAAATGCGCACAGGCCCTATTACAAACCAGAAAACCACAAAAGTCACCAGTGAAGTCATCAGAAGGTTGGGCTTTTAAAATGACGGCAAACATGAAGTTGACCATCAGTGTTACCATGAGGTAATGGCAGCAATTCTGTGGAAAATTTTGAATAGATAAATAGAAACAGTAGATACCTCCACCTGTGCTATTATTTCATGACTAATTGTAACGTCTGTCAGCTGCAGTGCCCACTTGCTCCACAAGAGGGCACTCTCTCCATCACTCGGACTGTCACTGCACACTACATTTCCCATAACCCTTTGCTGTACTCATTATTGTCATTATGTTGATCACCCTCACCTGTATGTAATTAACCTTGTCACTTCTGTCTACATAAGCCTGGTCTGTTCTTTCAATCATTGCTAAGTCTTGTTTAGTGTTACAGCCTGCATTTCTGAGCAGTCGCTTATATTGGATATCGTGTATGACCTTTGGACTGTATTTTGGTGTTGTGAACCTATGCTGCCTGCCTGACTCTGCACTTATATCCTCATTCATCAGTTCGTAACACTAATAATAAGATTCACGCAGCAGATGAGGATCATGGGCCTTCCTCTCTCATCATCACTTATAATCTTTAATGCATTACCTAATGCTTCTTACTAATGCAATGTTCATGTGGACAGGATTTGTCTGTTAAATGATCTCCCAGTTGTGAATAGAGATGTCTAATTTGAATTAATTATTATATAATTAATAATAGTTTGCGTGAATGTTTGTATTATTTGGACAAATGGGTTAAAATGGTAATGTACCAAGGAACTGGCCCTCCCGGTTGAGCCTGGTTTCTTTCTTTCCACTTGTGTAACATTGGACTTTTGTTCTTGGCCTCACCTGTGGATTGCTCTCTTGGGGACATACACTTCAATGGACTGATGGGTCATAAACCCTCATGTTGTCCTAACTCCAATTGGCTTTACAAGTAACTTGGATTCAAATGATATTAAACTGACTTCTGAATCAAGTCGTAGTGTGTGTAAATAATATAATGAAGTTAAAATAAATTGTTACAATTATTTGAAGATTAGTTAGTAATGGAAAAAAAACAGGACTTATTGCTTAAGTTTCTAATTCTGACTCCTCGACTTAAGGGCTCAGCATACTACATTCGAAATCGAAAAACGACCGTCTGTGACCTGATTTCGAACACAATCTGAACAAAATGAATGATTTGTAAATACATTTAAAGGTATTTGTATTATGAGGGATATGACTTAAAGAGCATCACTTTTTCTTGTCAAGTGAATAAATAAATTGAAAAGAGATGAAAAAAAACCAGTAAAAACCCCGGTCCCGAGCAGCAGAAATGTCCAAATCCCTTCTCTTCACACTTCACAATTGTCATTTTTGGTTGAAGTATCCCTTTAAGACATGGTGTAAAATCTGCCCTCATACTCACCATTGCAGTTCATTTTGCAAACATTGCGAGTCACCGCCCCGTCAACACAGGAGTCCTGGTTTAAAAGCTGAGAGACACCATACTGGCGCCAGATGACAGGCCTATGTGGATTCCACATCACAGAGGTGACAAGACTCGTGTTGAACGCTGAGATGCTGGCCTTACACACAACTGACAGCGCAAAAAACAATTAAATAATAATGAGAGAGAATGAGAGAGAAAGAGAGAGATAGAGCGGAAATCTTGAAGAAAAGGCTGAATTATGTACACGCATCTGGCGATGAGATCTTCCACCATCATCTGGAGATGAATACAAAAAATCCAGATTCAGACACATCGTCAACGCAGTTCTTTATTGGGATCTTTTACGTTCTCTCATTTTTTCTTACACAACAAAACATTTGTCCAAAATCTATTACTATGGTATGTTGAGTGATGCATGATGATCATCTGCTAAACTCATGTAGCCTAAATGTGTTACAATTTACTAGTAAATAGACATTTTTTGCATATATTTCCTTGGTAAATTAAGATTTTTTACTTTTTTAACACACAAACAATTATATTTTGTTGTGGATGTTTTAGAACAAAGAGAAAAGGAGGCACACACGTCTCACCAGACGATGGGTTGAGATAATTGTTGGAGATGTTGTGCAGATGAGTCTTCAGTATCATACTGTACTGTGACACATCTGTGTCTTCAATATGTTAGAATCACATCCACCTGCTATTGTTTCATTTCATGACTAATATTAAATTATAAACATGTTTTAACACCCACCAGAGGAAGACGGGCTCTCCCTCAGTTTTGCCTCCTCCTCGAGTTTCTCTTTCACCATCACTGTAAATCTCACAGTGATTTAATGCATTCTTTTATATTTGGAAATCTTGGTTTACTGTAATGCATTAATATAATTCTTGTCATCTTAGAATTATAAGGTTCTAACTGACATTTTTGTCAAAATCGAGTTTTCCACATATTCTTATTCTGTGACGATTTATAGAAAAAACATCAAGTATATGTAAATAAGTTCTATAAAAAGTAAACTTTGGGACTTTTTTAAACAAAACTTGCATCTACTGTATAAGGTTCCATTTGTGTTTATCAGCGATTTGAATGCACACCAGACACAAGAGGACCAATCAGGATCAGTACTCTTTAATTCTTCTTTTCATCCTTTTTTAAATAAATTTCATAAAATGTCCTAAATTTTAATGTCCTTAAAGGTCAAATAGTCAAGACCAGACAAAAAAAGACGAGAAAAAGTAATCCGTCCGAAAATGTGAAATAGAATTAAATGTAACCTTTTTAGACACATCAACACGTTATTGTAAACACCAATTTCAAGTTTAAAAACAAATTATACACAAACTGTTTGTGTTGCTTGAATATTATGATTTTATTTAATGTTTTCTGAAATCGAACCTTAGTTCAGCAGAAAGCCTAAGCAGAAATTAATTTTATTTGAATTTGACCTGTTCCAAAAATCACCATTACAAATTTGATAGGATTTTGATATTTTACATTTAAGATCTCTGTATTTTACATGTATAAAAGAGACGTGTTCCCATTTATAATTTTTGCTTATATGGAATGCAAAAACATTGAAGCTCAATATCTCAAAGCTGCTCAGAATGCAGATATTACCTTCTAATGTCAATATTTTGTCTTTTAAATGATCTTGTGTTTTGAGTGAATTTTAAGCTAAAACAGACTAAATCATAAATAGTAAATGTGGAGAAGTGGCCCTTCCGGTTGGGCCTGATTTCTCCAGTTTATTTCTCCACTTTAGAAACATTAGAGTTTTGATTTCTTGCCACTGTTGCTTGTGACTTGCTCACTAGAAGTCCAATGATAGATATCAAGACACACTGAAAGTTTTCATCGAGGAAGCTTTATTAGTTTTATAAGCTATATAAGTGTTACAGTGTTTTATTAATCAGTAAAACATTTCCACGTATGATTTTCAATAAGTGGATCATTCGGGTCAAGCACGTGTTTGTGCCGACTTACAGCTCCAACTCCCACCACCATTTACATGCATGTCCAGTAAAGCAAAGATATGAAATATTAAAATATAGCGTATTTAACATATGTTATTAATTTGGGTTTAGGTTTGCTGTAAAGAGGATACATAGATAGCTCATTTTTTCTGATATATTCCTTTACAGTTTCACTCTCTTTACTTTAATATCTTCTTAAGGTAAGCATTTAGGGCCTTGAGATGGGTGTTTAGTTTGATCCTGAGGTGGGCATTTAGGAATGCACTGAGATGGAGGTTTAGTTTGATCCTGAGGTGGGCATTTAGGAATGCACTGAGATGGAGGTTTAGTTTGATCCTGAGGTGGGCATTTAGGAATGCACTGAGATGGAGGTTTAGTTTGATCCTGAGGTGGGCATTTAGGAATGCACTGAGATGGAGGTTTAGTTTGATCCTGAGGTGGGCATTTAGGAATGCACTGAGATGGAGGTTTAGTTTGATCCTGAGGTGGGCATTTAGGAATGCACTGAGATGGAGGTTTAGTTTGATCCTGAGGTGGGCATTTAGGAATGCACTGAGATGGAGGTTTAGTTTGATCCTGAGGTGGGCATTTAGGAATGCACTGAGATGGAGGTTTAGTTTGATCCTGAGGTGGGCATTTAGGAATGTATTGAGTTGGTTTAGCTGAGCCCTTCATCTCTCTCTGCTGTGACATCTGTAGATCAAACACAAGAAATTAATCTGGAGAACCCACCACAACCTCAGTCATCTTCAGTCAATGAACTCTCTTTGCTGACATGTTAAGTGTAATGAATGGACAACCAACTGTATGGATAACAAATATCAAGTCAAATGTTTCTTTGAGCCAAATGTACTGTAAGTAGATTTTTTAATAATAATATTGCATATAATACACAAGCATTATTGTATTTTACAGTAAATAACAGAATAACATGTTTTAGGAGAAAACAAAGCATACTTAACTGTTACCAGACGATCGGTTGAGGTGCTTGTTGGAGATGCTGTACAGATGAGTCTCAGTATTGTAGTGTTGTACTGTATTAACACACCAGGACTTTTATATGTTTGAATCAACTCCACATGTGTTATTTCTTCATACTATGACTAATATTAAATTAAAATTGTTTCAACATGCACCAGAAGAGGATTGACGCTCCCTGTTCTCTAAAGTTTTTTCCCAGAGCTTCTTCCTAATCCGCACTAACAAGCCTTGTTTTTTTCCTCAAACTTTGCACTTACTAAAATGTAATGTTCATGTTGTCAGGTTTGCCTATGTAACGATATTCCACTTTTGAATGATGTCCAATTTTAAGATAATGTCTATGTTGCATTTTTACTGTTGTTTTGAAATATTATGTTCTGATCAGTTACATGTTTACAGTAACATTACCAAATTAAATAATGAGGACATTCACATTAGAATTCCAAGGTTTTGTCTTTTAAATTATTTTGTGGTTGTGAGTGAATTTTAAGTTAATAAACCAACTAAATCCTTACAGTCAGTTAAATGTGGAGAACTGGCCCTTCCGGTTGAGTCTGATTTCCCCAAAAGTTTATTTCTTTACTTTTGCAACATTGGAGCTTTGATTCCTTGACTTGCTCACTAGAAGACCAATATATATATATATATGTATATGAAGATATACAGTATATGAAGATAGAAGAGACATTGAATGCTTTCAGCGAGTAAGCTTTATTCATTTTAAGTTAATGTCTTTGTTGCATTTGTGTTTTGAATGATGATGTTCTGATCATGTTTACAGTAACATTACTAAGAAAATTCATCCATTCTGCACTACTCACCCATAAGTGAAGAGAAATAACAGATGAGATCTCTTTAAAATCTCCATTTTCTCTTTTAGGCATGAATGAGAATAAATGGAAAGCATATGGACACTTAAGTCTTCTGTGCCTTAGATATTTCTTTTGTGAAATAAAAAACAGAAACCTCATAAATGTCTTCATTAGAGAATCAGAAAAAAATTAAACAAGGTCACAAACTGAACTCATATTTGTCAAGTCTGCGTGAATATTATTGAAGATCTCAATATGAACTCGAACGTGTCTCATCAAATTTACCCAAATATAGATGATTTTGACTAATTTTACACCTTGATACTCTTCATGTTTTTGAACAATTGTCTCATTTGTTTTAATTTTTATTAAAATAATTATTACTGGGAATTTACTGTACCAGAAGACACCAATTACAATAAGCACTGAAATCTATTTAATTCCTTACTGTCTTTGGGTGGATCTGCAGTCAGGGTGGACCTGAAAACTAACATTATTTTAATGTGTCAGAGAACTAGCTCTTCCGGTTGAGCCTGTTTTCTCCCCGAGTTTATTTCCTTGGGTTTGCAAAATTGGAGTTTTGATTCCATCTGTCACCTATGACCTGCTCAATGATAAATCAAGACACATACACTTTCTCTGACGCAAATACAAAGGCTTTATTGCGGTACTACACTATAATGCCCTGTGTAGACTAAATACTCACAATTAAGTAAGCATAACAAAACTTTTTAAGCCAAAAAGGAAAAAAAAAAGTTTTTCACTTTAAACACATTCAGCAAAGTACTGAGCGGGAACAACGTTGCGACACTCCTTCACCAACAGCTTGTGTAACCTATAAAACAGTCAACACGTTCACACTTTCAGGCCTAATTTTCATTCTCAAGACTGTAAGAAAGGTACACTATACCTCTATTCTTTAAAATGTACATCATTTTATTTTATTGTACATCAAATTATTGTGGTATTGAGTTTCTTCTGAGGTTATCTATTAGGGTATACAATTGTGTGTTAGGTAACACAAGTGTGTGTTAAAGTGTGTGTTAAACAATAAATAAATATTTCCTTTTTTTTATTTTGTATAGGCACAACACAATGTTGAGCTAAAAGCAACACAGAACGGGTTGTCCTTAAATAATTACAGAAGGTTTTTACACTGTGGTGGAACTGTGGTTCGGAAGCTACCTTGAATTTTAGGTTGAGCGGTTTGGTTTTGTAGGTCACATAGACTTGAATTGTATTAGACTGATGTGAAAAATTAAGTTGTAATTGGTTAAACTAGATTTGCAAGTAGTACGGAATGCAGCTGGATTTTTAAGTCATTCCGATATAGGTTGGGATCAGGTGACATGTGAGGACTATTTGGTTTAATTTAGAGATTGGGGTAAATTTATGAGCTTAGGTTTTGGGTTGAGCTGGTTGAAATTTTACAGTATAGTTGTATTGTGTACACGTTGTGTTGTTTTGGACAGATCAGGTTCAGAGTGTACTGACAAGACAAACTGATAATTGAGGCAAAACATGAAACGGTTTGACTTGAACATTTGAAATTAATCCATGAATGAATTTGGATTTGGTTAAATGATCGTGGATGGAGGAGTGTACGAGCTCTTCGATTTCAGAGATATCTGAGCAATGGGGCTAATATGTGATCTGGAATGGATCATTGTATTGTATGCTGCCCACAATAACAATGCTGTGCAGGCAAGATTGTTTTAAGGGGCTGTTTTGTGGCAGACTGCCACGAGTGTAATCAAAGTATACAAATGCAAAGAAAAAAAGAAGAAATTGGTAGAAAAGGATATAAATCAACTAAACGGTCAGATTTCCTCATTCCAGGTGAACATGGTTTTACCCATTGTGCAAGGGAGGAAGTATGAAACAAAATACATTTGAATGGAGTTTAAAATCCACAATGATACCCTCAAGACCAGACTTAACAATTATGTGACAGTACTAAAATTAACTGGGATGTTGCTTTATTGCTTGCTCTAAAGAGTTGTTGCATGAACCGCATGTGATGCTTAAAGAGTACATAACATGAGATCATGAAAATTACATTTCATGCAGTGTGTAATGTTGCCGTGTTGGAAAATAAGCAGTCTGCCAAGTTGTAAATCCGAAGGTGAATGAATAACAAAGTTATTGGCTTGGAAAAAAGGGAGTCGACTCTGAATCACGTACACGAGTCGTCCCTAGTCAGATTCGCGAACCGCCACGGATTTACGTCACTACATATAGTCCCAGCCTACGTTTTGCCAGGACTGCCCGCGAAAACTTCACTCTTCTCCCCCAAACACTGTAGCTCGTGAGCCTCATTCACGGTAGACCAATCACAGCAGAGTAGACCATCTGACCAATAGTGTTGTTTTTGGCGGCCTGTTTTAATTTTAGTTTTAGTCTAGTCTTTGTGTCAAGCTGTCATTTTAGTTTTTATTAGTTTTAATCACGTTCATACTCTTTTTAGTCTAGTCAAGTTTCAGTCGACTAAAAGTCTGAGCATTTTAGTCTTATTTTAGTCAGAATTATACATGACTATTTTCGTCTAGTTTTAGTCAACGAAAACTGATGACATTTTAGTCTAGTTTTAGTCAATGAAAATTGTAATTTAGTCTCTTTTTAGTAATGCAATTCTATTTAACCCAGTCAATATAGTATAAGTACCTAGTAGTATAGACGAAACCAAAATTTTCTTTTAGCCAAACCCATTTCAAACAAGGTTATCTTATTATATTATTGTTACCTTGTAGACTCAGAATACATCGATTCCAGACACGGAAGACGTCTGATTTGAATTTACGGCCATCGGTAGGGGTGGGAATCTCTAGGCACGACACGATGTGATTCGATTACGATTCAGAGGGCTGCGATGCGATGATAAAACGATTCTCGATGCATATTTTTCCTATACAAATTTTCTTTTTCTTGCTGTGTGACTATTAAAATCAATATCAATATCCTTTATTAATAAAACAAATGGAAGTGATTTCGCAAGTCAACTGGATGGTTAAATTTGCCAGCATTACAAAGAACCAACAGGAAAAGAGTGACTGCCCTCAGTGCCCTGTAGTAGCATACATAATTCAGTAAATTAATGCAGACTTTTTTTGCACATAGCACTGGAGCTAGAGAGGTTTAAAGTTATTATAGTTCACTACAGTATTTTTTGTCTGAGTGTTCGATTTAACGGGACTTTTATTTTGACGGGTCTTTGGGAAGACGCTTGAGTTTTTGTGTTTGTTGATAGCTTCACTCAAACAGTAAACGCTCGTAAAATAAACTCTCAGAGCAACTCTGGAGATGAAGTTCATGTGTTCATATCCTCATACAGAGCAGACGCAGATAAATCCTCGACCATCACTCGTGTTGTATGTTAAACTGTGCACATAATTCACTCAGACATGCAGAACAGCCAGATGACATTTAAATAACAGGATTCCGCTCCGCATCTAGGTTAAAGCAACAGACGAATTAACGTTATAACATTTATAACACATAGTTTTTATTTTGTAAACCACATTTAGTCTCGTTTTTATTCGTCAACAATATTGCATTATACATTTAATTATAGTCATCGTCACATGACCAGCATTTACGTTGCGTCTCGTCTCGTTTTCGTCACGTGATAAAGGTTCGTTGACGACCATATTTAGTCATAATTTTCGTTGACGAAAGCAACACAACTGACCAATCACATCAGACTAGGCTAGCAGAAAGGAGGGGATTAGACAGATGAATCGCGGAACGAATCATTTGAATGTCAGTCAAGAAGTAAGGTAAGAATAACTGCCTATTATTACAAAATAATAGTGTTTTTGCACCTTCTATGTACGTAAACTTGTTGTTGGACACTCCATAAACCAAAGTAGGATGGGTCGACCCATGCTTGCGACATATTGACAAATTTATTAAAAAGAACTACCCCTGCATAGAGGTCTTACACGAAGAAACTAACTGCAATATTTGAGCTATTTGTGTCCAGGAAAAATCAAGGAGCCCAGTGAGGAGACAGAGATATCTTTCCCAGGTGACCAAGTAAACATGAAGGAGTTCAGGAGACAGTGAAATGAGCCCGAGAGAGAGGGATCCTACAAGTGGTGACAGCTACTCCACTGACAACACAAGACCAGGCCTGGTAGAAGCCCAAGTGAAAGGTATACCCAAGTTGTATATTACAAATCATTGCACAAGAGTTCCAAAAATTAGCAACTGAAGAAGAGAGAAGACAGGAAAACTGGAAAAAAGTCCAAAGTACAAGGGGATTCAAAACACCAAAAGAAAAAACAGGCAGATTTCAAGTTAAAAGTGGATGAAGTGCAGCAAAGAAAGGATCAGGAGGATAGATAAAATGAGGCGGACAACACATTCAATGATCATTTCACATGCACATTGCAAGTTCTAGCGGCAGTCAACACCTGCTACTCAAAACTTCAACCAAACTCGTCTAGTGAAAATGACAGCAACATAGAGAACAAAGTGGACAGTTTATGGGAAAAAGGGTGGTGCATTAACCTTTAAAGCTGGAGAGAATTTAGTCATTTAATATGACCACATAAATGATCAAAAATGTGTTCAGTTTAATAGGAACATTTGAAGGAAAAAGAAGCAATTCATTAATTAAGGTCTGGTTTCACAGACCAGGCTTAAGGCTAGTCCCAGACTAAAATGAATGTGTGACCTGTCTTAACTTAATATAACTTGCCCAGAAATATCTTAAAATATATCAGTGCCATTGTTTTGTCTCGAGATGCACACCAGTAATGTATTCTTCTAGGGTATTTTGATAAAAGCAACATAAAAATCTTAATTCAGCTAAGGCATAGTCCTGGTTTAAACTAAGCCGTGTCTGTGAAACCGGGCCTATGTGTTAAGATGATGTGTTAAAAGGTTGAGCAGGTTATAGACCACATTTCAAAGATTGGTATCAGATTGGGAAGTAAACAAAATGTTTAGATAGAAAGAGGTAGAAATCCCCCAAATTCTTTTGAACAAGTGTAGATTATACCCAAGAATAACAATAATACAGAAAATATGGAGGAACTCAGGATTTGGGAATATTTAAAGTAAAAGGTGCTACATATCTAACCAAAGCAGCTATAAAAATCCCAATACGGACATCCCACGGACTGAGAAAATAAACATAGAGTCAGAAGAGGAGTGACAAGTCAAACCAGAACATTTTTTTCCATAGAAATTCATGAAGATCAAACTATAGGAGACATTTTTGGGTTTATGAAAAAAAGGGCAACTTATCATTTGGATGTAAAGAAATATAGAATCCAGTCAATTTAGGAAATAACCATGGCACAACAGAATGGTATGATAAAATACTGAGGAAAAGTAACATTAGAGTAAAAGAGCTTAAAAGGTAATAATGTTGATATATATGTACTGGTCAACATAGGGGTACTATTTAATGAATTAAGGATAAAATGAGTGGAATTCAGGAGTTTAATCAATTTTTGCTTGAATTGCACAACATAAATATACAGAATGGATAAATTATATCTATTATAATCAACAAAGGTTTATTAACTATACTGATTAACTATAACAGCCCTGGAAGAACAAGTAGATGCTACAAGTACAATTACCTACAAGCACTCAATTGATTGTTAGCTGACAAAAGGGTTGTATGTATACTGTTTGGAGACCAATGTTGTACTTACATACCTAATAATACGGCACCAGACGGGCATTCACTGAAGCTATGAACAAATGAAAGAAAATAAGGATAGAAACTGCAACGACTGCTGGAAGAAATAACCTAATGTGGGATTGGTTTGATGTGAAACCGGGAAAATAGGGAGCTTGGTTTATCAAATTAGGCATGCTGTTGGGGGTGTTAAAAATGTTAAGGTATCAAGATGAAAAGTGAATTTAAGAAGGAAATTACAAAGGGTTTTACAAACATTACAGTACCTCAGAAGAAGATGATGAAAACAATCAATATTGAAAAATCTACAAAAGCCTTTTAAATCTCACAATGAAAATATTTATTTTCATGTCATTTCCTTTCATTTCGTTTCAGTTTATTTCATTTCATTGTGTCAATGTGTCTTAGTTAAGACAGCAGTTATCTTAACTGGACTAACCTGGATTATGAGGTGGCATTCTGGGTACAGGGAACAAAAGATGGGACTTAAAAAAGTCCCAAAGGAGCGAATATGTGGAAGATTTTCAAGTATGGTTGTGCATTATAAATATTGAACTATAGGGTAAGCATAACCATTTAGATTCAAGGTTATTCTCTTGTTCGTTATGTGAAGACCAACACAACCTGTAGATAATAATAGCTCTGTGACCTTCACAAATTGTGCAATGTATGCAAAGTTCAACAAGTGAAACAAGGCTCTTCAGTTGTTCTGCAGGCAACTCGGCTTTGTATCTTTGATATTAAAGTCTATCTTTTGACAATGGAACCTACCATTTTGAGATTGATTCTTCATAGCAGTAAAATAACCACTACACCAGCTGAGTCTTCAGCTCACTTTTACTCACAATCCGTCCCTCGTTCAAACTGGACTCCAGCAGAACCAGAGCCAACACGCCCAACATCGTCAGCATCTTTCTCTCTGATCTGATGAAATGATACTTAGATACAAATAAGAGTCCTCGCTGTTTCACTGCACTGTCTCCTATCGCAACTGACATTTCTATACGTTCAAATCACCCCCACCCATACATGTGCTATTTATCCATTGCATTATGAATAATATTCGGTTTAAATTCATTGTAACATGTGCCTAATGGGGATGAACGCCACCTGAAGAGTTACGCTCCCTCCCAACGTTTTTCTCTCATCCTGTCTGAGCATCTTTTTTTTAGGGAGTTTCAGCCTATTGTTCAGCTCTGTAGCAATACGTATTTGAGCAGAAATACAATAACATTTAAAATACTCAAATAGTGAATGAATGCATTAATCTTGTACTGCTGTGTATCATTATATAACAGATGGCAGAAATCATACAGAAAACAAAGTGACAGAAAAAAAGTATTTTCTTTGGGTGGACTTGACATCTTACTGCAAAGACCTGTTAAAACTTAATATCACTGTGTTTGTATAATAGTTTTGAACAACCTAATTTAAGGGTTATTTAAGAATTAATGACAACAACAACAAAAAAAATGCTTTTTTAGCATTGTCAAGCCAGAATTCAAAGTTAGTCCCAGGAAACAACTAGAAATAGCTAATAATTTTCTCTTTTTTGTGATTTCTTTTTTATGTAAAGCTGCTACGAAACAATGCAACTTTGTACAGCACCAGTCAAAAGTTTGAAAACACTTGACTGAAATGTTTTCAATGATCTTAAAGTGGCCCTAACACACGCGGTTTCTGCCAATCTCATATTAATCTTGAGTACCTATAGAGTAGTATTGCATACTTCGTATCTTCGAAGAGTATTTAGTTTGATCACATTTATAAAAGATAGATACAGCTGAAGGAGTATTTCCGAAAGCATCCGGCGCGTATCAGTTTCAAACGATCTCCAAATCCAGCGTTATATCCACCGTTTATATAACATTCATCACCCA
The DNA here is from genome assembly GCF_024868665.1 of Triplophysa rosa. Taxonomy (NCBI): domain Eukaryota; kingdom Metazoa; phylum Chordata; class Actinopteri; order Cypriniformes; family Nemacheilidae; genus Triplophysa; species Triplophysa rosa. Next base: position 29,518,265 of record NC_079893.1, on the reverse strand, counting down.
AATGCAGTGAACAAACAAACACCTGAACTTGGCGAACGTATGCTCTCTCTCTCTCTCCTGCACACAAGTGAAAGTGACGTCTGCGCACGCTCCTTCTCCTGCTCTCTTTGCTGTCGCGTGGGCGTGCCGCGTGCTTTTCCGGGAGAATTGTCCAATAAGGGACTAAGAAAAATTGTTACGAAACAGTATTATATGTTCGAAAAAAACTTCCCGAAACCTGTATGATCGCTGGGGGAGTGTATCGAGCACAGAAATACTACATAATACGCCCAACTAGTTTTTTGACAACTTGACTATGTTAAGCATGAGAGACAGCACGTTTAACATTGTAAAGACGTCTGAATGCATGACACATCGTTGCAGCACCCCTTTAATCTCAAGATGTATGCCTAAATTTACTTTTGTAGACAAAAATAAAAGTTTGCCAACATATCAATTTATATTTAAAATATTTTTGTAATGGATGAACTCTCTTTAAAAAGCTTCCCAGGGTAGTGAGCATTTGCCCACTCAAGTCAGTTATGACGACGAACTGCAGTCAGGTCGAGACCCCGATGAGGACGACAAGCATGCAGATGAGCTTCCCTGAGACGGTTTCTGACAGTTTGTGCAGAAATTCTTTGGTTATGCAAACCGATTGCTGCAGCAGCTGTCTGGGTGGCTGGTCTCAGACAATCTTGGAGGTGAAGATGCTGGATGTGGAGGTCCTGGGCTGGTGTGGTTACACGTGGTCTGCGTTGTGAGGCCGGTTGGATGTACTGTCAAATTCTCTGAAACGCCTTTGGAGATGGCTTATGGTAGAGAAATGAACATTCAATTCACGGGCAACAGCTCTGGTGGACATTCCTGCAGTCAGCATGCCGATTGCACGCTTCCTCAAAACTTGCGACATCTGTAGGATTGTGCTGTGTGATAAAGCTGCACATTTTAGAGTGGCCTTTTATTGTGGCCAGCCTAAGGCACACCTGTGCATAATTTGAGTTCAGCTCAAAATTTCTGACCCCCCGGACCCCCCCAATACAGTAAAACTGCACATTTTAGAGTGGCCTTTTATTGTGGCCAGCCTAAGGCACACCTGTGCAATAATCATGCTGTCTAATCAGCATCTTGATATGCCACACCTGTGAGGTGGATGGATTATCTCGGCAAAGGAGAAGTGCTCACTAATACAGATTTAGACAGATTTGTGAACAATATTTGAGAGAAATAGGCCTTTTGTGTACATAGAAAAAGTCTTAGATCTTTGAGTTCAGCTCATGAAAAATGGGGGCAAATCAAAAGTGTTGCGTTTATAATTTTGGTCAGTGTATATGGATGTGGAGGTTTCCTGATTTTATTTCTTTAAACTTGTGAGGCCATAAATATTTTTCCATCATTTCTAATAGTTGTATGAGTGTCTCAATTGTGTGAAAAGATGTATCTCAACATCATACTGACATTGCTGGACATGGGTCAAAAATGCAAATGATGATGACCACAACTGTAAACATAATAGCATGAAAAATAATATATACATAATCAGTTTTTTCTCGGCCTACTGATTTTCTGATAATTTCACTGTACCGTACTCTGTGTTATACAGTTCTATTTCTAAAATAATCATTTAAATGCTTTTGAACTTATTTTTTAATGTGCTAAAAAACCCAACAAACTTTTATAAAGGGCACTGTACAGCCCTACTAGGACACGTTTTCCTGCACGCTTTCTTACTGACATCTGTTGGTCAAAAAGGTGAAGCGCAAAAAAAAATTGTACTGTGTGTGTGTATGTGTACAGATTTGTTGCTTTGTAACAGGAATCGCTCATTCAAAAACTAGTTAAAGAACGTTTATGAGCAATGCAGGATACTACTTTTAATTTATGACAAAATGATGAAAAAACGACCATTGTTTTTGCATTTAAATAATTTTCTAGATATCTTTTTACTAGTAGTGTTACCAGAAATATCTGCTTCAACTGTTATACACATTTCTCTCATAGTGAAGATGTTACAATTTAATAAATAAAATTCATGTATGACATTCGATCCAATAATATATGAATGTACATATAAATATTTATATTATTATATAAATATTTAAAAATAAGTATATCAAGAATTTAATGATGAAGAAATGTTTTTATTTTATTATCCGTGATAATCTGATCATACTAGCATGTCCTCAGTATTAAATATCATGTTGTCTTAAATAAATACCATCTTATTACATTTTTATAAATAAATAAAAAGAAAGAAATCAGTATGTTAGTTTACATATAACCTGCAGAAAAAGTAATTTTCTCACTTAAAATTATCCTCTAAGTGTCTCCTAAAACATCCCTAAAGTTTGAGAAAACAAGCAGTAAAATGCTAAAACTCTTATTTCAATAACTTACAATTGCAAGACAAAGGTAAAGTAATTTGGTCCCTGACCATAATTCACTGAAACAACAAACAAAGGTCAAATAATTTGGTCCCAGACCATATTTCACTTAAACAACAAACAATCATCTTAATAAATAAGCAATTCAAAACGTATATATATATATATATATATATATATAATTTGCGCTAGAAATGCAGAAATATATTTATAATTAGAATCATACAGTACATATTCTTTGACTTATATAGTGATTTAAAACTAAACAGCCAACAGTACAATAATCTGGTTTATGATCTTAATTCACTGATAACATAAACATCTTAATAAATATTCTACGAAAGAAAAAAAAGATTATATTAAATTGTGCTTAACATGAAATACAAAAATACTTAAATTATTTATGCTTTTTTGTTTTTCTTTGGAGCCACTGCTTGAGGGGTAGGAGGTGCCTTTGGTTTTTGAGTTTTGGGTTTTTGAGTTTTGGGTTTTTGAGTTGTGGGTTTTTGAGTTGTGGGTTTTTGGGTTGTGGGTTTTTGGGTTGTGGCACTGCGACGCCTTGAAGTGGCCCTTAAGGGTCTTGAGGTAGTTCTTAAGCTGGAATGATGGCTTGGAGCTTGAGGTGGTGGAAGAAAACAATGAAATCAATCTAATGCTTACAAGCATATCATATGATAAGAACAACACAGCACGCATGATGTCGTAAAAAGAAACAGGAATGAATACAAAATAAAAGTTTGAGCGCTGTTACTCACCATTATTAGTATTGTCATTAGCACTTGTTTTGTCTTCTGTGGATGAATCCTGATTTGATTGACCTTGGTGAAAGACAAAATTATGTTTAAAGGATGCCATGTTGTATTTCGATGGAAATCGAGGTAAAAAGCTTAGACACAGAGAGAAACAGAAGAGAATATAAAAGTTTAAACTCTGTTACTCACCATTATTAGTATTGTCGTCAGCACTTGTTTTGTCTTCTGTGGATGAATCCTGATTTGATTGACCTTTGTGAAAGAAAAAATCGTGATTAAGCTTTTTACCTCGTTTTCAAGAGGAATACAACATGGGATCCTTATTACACAAAGAGAAATATAGAGAATATAAAAGTTTGAACACTGTTACTCACCACTGCTGGTGTTGTCGTCAGCATTTGTTTTGTCTTCTGTGGATGAATCCTGATTTGATTGACCTTGGTGAAAGACAAAATTATGTTTAAAGGATGCCATGTTGTATTTCGATGGAAATCGAGGTAAAAGGCTTAGACACAGAGAGAAACAGAAGAGAATATAAAAGTTTAAACTCTGTTACTCACCATTATTAGTATTGTCGTCAGCACTTGTTTTGTCTTCTGTGGATGAATCCTGATTTGATTGACCTTTGTGAAAGAAAAAATCGTGATTAAGCTTTTTACCTCGTTTTCAAGAGGAATACAACATGGGATCCTTATTACACAAAGAGAAATATAGAGAATATAAAAGTTTGAACACTGTTACTCACCACTGCTGGTGTTGTCGTCAGCATTTGTTTTGTCTTCTGTGGATGAATCCTGATTTGATTGACCTTGGTGAAAGACAAAATTATGTTTAAAGGATGCCATGTTGTATTTCGATGGAAATCGAGGTAAAAGGCTTAGACACAGAGAGAAACAGAAGAGAATATAAAAGTTTAAACTCTGTTACTCACCATTATTAGTATTGTCGTCAGCACTTGTTTTGTCTTCTGTGGATGAATCCTGATTTGATTGACCTTTGTGAAAGAAAAAATCGTGATTAAGCTTTTTACCTCGTTTTCAAGAGGAATACAACATGGGATCCTTATTACACAAAGAGAAATATAGAGAATATAAAAGTTTGAACACTGTTACTCACCACTGCTGGTGTTGTCGTCAGCATTTGTTTTGTCTTCTGTGGATGAATCCTGATTTGATTGACCTTGGTGAAAGACAAAATTATGTTTAAAGGATGCCATGTTGTATTTCGATGGAAATCGAGGTAAAAGGCTTAGACACAGAGAGAAACAGAAGAGAATATAAAAGTTTAAACTCTGTTACTCACCATTATTAGTATTGTCGTCAGCACTTGTTTTGTCTTCTGTGGATGAATCCTGATTTGATTGACCTTTGTGAAAGAAAAAATCGTGATTAAGCTTTTTACCTCGTTTTCAAGAGGAATACAACATGGGATCCTTATTACACAAAGAGAAATATAGAGAATATAAAAGTTTGAACACTGTTACTAACCACTGTTGGTGTTGTCGTCAGCATTTGTTTTGTCTTCTGTGGATGAATCCTTATTAGATTGACCTGGATGAAAATAGACACTGAATTAACTTTTTTCTGCATTTGTGAAGAAATACAACATGGCACCCCTAAGACATAAAGACAAACATGAGAGAATATGGAAGAAACGGCCACTGTTTATTGTCAGCACCCCTGTTGACGTTTTTAGATGATCTCTCTTTGGATTAACCTTGGTAAAAGAGATCATTGCGATTTAGCCTATATCTGTATTTCAGATTAAATAAAACATGGTACAGGGAGAAACAAGATAAAAGAAAGATTTGAGTTCTGTTACTCACCACTATCAGTGTCATCTTCAGCACTTGTTTTGTCATCTGTAGATGAATCCTCATTAGATTGACCTTGGTGAAACAGATTTTTGTGATTAAGCTTTTATCTGAGTTTTAATTCTATATATATATATAGGCAACGTGGTATCTCAGAATACAAGAGTTTCCAAGATAATCAATGAAATACAGCCTTTAAGTTTAACAGTTAAATGCGCTATTATAATCACAGTTGCATGTCTGCTTATGTGAAAGCCTACTTATGCTATAAATATGGTTGTTTGACTTCTTGCATCTGGTCACATAAGGAACGTAGTAACCTGATTACTTTAGTTTGACACTTTAGTCTAAATTGTGGTAAAGGTGCCTCTTGGGTAAGGCACTTAAGTTAAAAATAATAATAATATTAGCAAATCAAAATGGCTCACAACCTTCAGCAGTATATGTGCATAGGCTCAAAACAAGATTTTTCAGTGGTTCTGCAGGCTTTGTATCTCTTTAAAATCCATCTTTTGGCATCAAGATGTAAGAGAGATTCTTCATGGCAATATCAAAAACCACAGAACAACAATAATTACCACTGTCTGAGTCATCATCGGCACCATTTTGGTCTTCTCTGGATGACACCTGGTTACTAGAGGTGGTTGTGGGGCTTATCGTTGTAGTAGGACTTAAGGTTGTGGTGGGGCCTGACGTGGTGGTGGGCCTTATCGTTGTGGTGGGACTTGAGGTGGTGGTGGGACTTTTCGTTGTGGTGGGACTAGATGTGGTGGAGGGGCTTGAGGTTGTGGTGGGGCTTGATGTTGTGGTGGGGCTTGATGTGGTTGTGGGACTTGAGGTTGTGGTGGGGCTTGATGTGGTGGTGGGGCTTGAGGTTGTGGTTGGGCTTGAGTTTGTGGTGGAGCTAGATGTGGTGATGGGGCTTGAGTTTGTGGTAGAGCTAGATGTGGTGATGGGGCTTGAGGTTGTGGTCGGGCTTTGCGTTGTGGTGGTGGGACTTGAGGTTGTTGTGGGGCTAGATGTGGTGGTGGAACTTGAGGTTGTGGTGGAACTTGAGGTTGTGGAGGGGCTTGATGTTGAAGTCGGCCTTATCGTGGTGGTGGGGCCTGACGTGGTGGTGGGGCCTGACGTGGTGGTGGGGCTTGATGTGGTGGTGGGGCTTGATGTGGTGGTGGGGCTTGATGTGGTGGTGGGGCTTGAGGTTGTGGTGTTGGGCTTGAGTTTGTGGTGGAGCTAGATGTGGTGATGGGGCTTGAGTTTGTGGTAGAGCTAGATGTGGTGATGGGGCTTGAGGTTGTGGTCGGGCTTTGCGTTGTGGTGGTGGGACTTGAGGTTGTTGTGGTGGCTAGATGTGGTGGTGGAATGGGTGGGGCGGCTTGAGGTTGTGGTGGGGCTTGATGTTGTGGTGGGGCTTGATGTGGTTGTGGGACTTGAGGTTGTGGTGGGGCTTGATGTGGTGGTGGGGCTTGAGGTTGTGGTTGGGCTTGAGTTTGTGGTGGAGCTAGATGTGGTGATGGGGCTTGAGTTTGTGGTAGAGCTAGATGTGGTGATGGGGCTTGAGGTTGTGGTCGGGCTTTGCGTTGTGGTGGTGGGACTTGAGGTTGTTGTGGGGCTAGATGTGGTGGTGGAACTTGAGGTTGTGGTGGAACTTGAGGTTGTGGAGGGGCTTGATGTTGAAGTCGGCCTGAGGTGGTTGTGGGTCTGATGTGGGGTGGTGGGAACTGGGGTTGGTGGTGGGGCTAGAGGTGGGTGGAGGGGTTTGCGGCTTGTGGTGGGGCTTGATGTTGTGGTGGGGCTTGATGTGGTTGTGGGACTTGAGGTTGTGGTGGGGCTTGACGTTGGTGGTGGGGCTCATGGTTGTGGTTGGCTTGCGTGGTGGTGGAACTATTGATGTGGTTATGGGTCTTAGAGTTGTGGGAAGAGCTGATGCGTGGTGATGGTGCTTGATGGTTGTGGTCGGGCCTTGCGTTGTGGTGTGGGAGCTTGAGGTTGTTGTGGGGCTAGATGTGGTGGTGGACTTGAGGTTGTGGTTGAACTTGAGTTTGTGGTGGAGCTAGATGTGGTGATGGGGCTTGAGTTTGTGGT
>NC_079893.1:29443024-29510698 GCF_024868665.1 Triplophysa rosa | reverse complement strand
TGATGTGGTGGTGGGACTTGAGGTTGTGGTGGGACTTGAGGTTGTGGTGGTGGGACTTAAGGTTGTGGTGGGGCTTGATACTAAGGTGGGCCTTATCGTGGTGGTGGGGCGTGAGGTTGTGGTGGGGATTGAGGTCGTGGTTGGACCTGACGTGGTGGTGGGACTAGAGGTTGTTGTGGGGCTTGAGGTGGTGGTGGGGCTCCTACACTTTGGATCCTTGGAGTTTGAGCAGGAACGTGGAGCATGGGTTGCTGTAAAGGTAAGAAAGAAGAAAGAAGTAGAACAAAACAGAAATACAAAATGCAAGAATTAATTTCTTGTCAGTATATCATGTGACTGATTCAATGAAAATATTCAAAAACTCATTAAAAGGAAATTAACTAAAAAAGAGTTTTTAAAACGTACAACTCCGTATGCTTTTTTCTTTTATATCTTCAGAAGAATCCTCCTCCGAGCTTGAAGTTGTGTTACTTGACATTGTGGTGGGACTTGTGGTAGTGGTGATGGGACTTGATGTGGTGGTGGGGCTTATTGTTGTGATGGGGCTTGAGGTTGTGGTGGGGCTTGACGTGGTGGTGGGGCTTGAGGTTGTGGTGGGGCTTGACGTGGTGGTGGGAGTTGATGTGGTGGTGGGGCTCCTACACTTTGGATCCTTGGAGTTTGAGCAAGAATGTAGAGCATGGGTTGCTGTACAGGTAAGAAAGAAGTAGGAAAAAACAGAAATATAAAATGCTAGAATTACTTCCTTGTTTGTATATAATGTGACTGATTCAATGAAAATATTCAAAAACTCATTCAAAAGAAATTAAGTAAATAAGAGATTTTAAAACTTACAACTCCGTATGCTTTTTTCTTTTGAATCTTCAGAAGAATCCTCTTCCGAGCTTAAGGTTGTGTGACTTGAAATTGTGGTGGTGATGGGACTTGATGTGGTGGTGGGATTTGACGTGGTGGTGGGAATTATCGTTGTGGTGGGGCCTGATGTAGTGGTGGGGCCTGACGTGGTTGTGGGACTTGAGGTTGTGGTGGGCCTTATCGTTGTGATGGGACTGATCGTTGTAGTGGGGCTTGACGTGGTGGTAGGGCTTGAGATTGTGGTGGGACTTTGTGTTGTGGTGGGGCTTAATGTGGTGGTGAGGCTTGAGGTCGTGGTAAGGCCTGACGTGGTGGTGGGGCTTGATGTGGTGGTGGGGCTTGATGTGGTGGTGGGTCTTGAGGTTGTGGTCGGGCTTGAGGTTGTGGTGGGGTTTGATGTTGTGGTGGGGCTTGAGGTTGTTGTGGGTCTTGATGTGGTGGTGGGGATTTGCGTTGTGGTGGTGCTTGAGGTTGTGGTGGGGTTTGATGTTGTGGTGGGGCTTGAGGTTGTGGTGGGGCTTGATGTGGGCGTGGGGATTATCGTTGTAGTGGGTCTTGATGTGATGGTGAGGCTTGATGTTTTGTTGGGGCTTGAGGTTGTGGTGTGGCTCCTACACTTTGGATCCTTTGACTTGGACTTGGAGTTTGAGCAAGAAGGTGAGTCACGGGTAGCTGTAAAGGTAAGAAAGAAGAAAGAAGCAGGACGAAACAGAAATATAAATAGTAAAAATTAATTTCTTTTCTGTATATCATGTGATTGATACAATGAAAATATTCAAAAACTCAATTAAAAGAAATTAACTAAAAAAGAGATTTTAAAACGTACAGGTGCTTATTTCATTTGATTCTTCAGAAGTATCCTCCTCCGAGCTTGAGGTTGTGTGACTTGAAATTGTGGTGGGACTTGTGGTAGTGGTGATGGGACTTGATGTGGTGGTGGGATTTGACGTGGTGGTGGGGCTTGATGTGGTGATGGGGCTTGAGGTTGTGGTGGGGCTTGATGTTGTGGTGGGGCTTGCTGCGGTGGTCGGGCTTGAGGTTGTTGTGGGGNGGTTGTGGTGGGGCTTTGCGTTGTGGTGGGGCTTGAGGTTGTGGTGTGGCTCCTACAATTTGGATCCTTTGACTTGGAGTTTGAGCAAGAAGGTGAGTCTCGGGTTGCTGTAAAGGTAAGAATGAAGAAAGAAGCAGGACGAAACAGAAATATAAACAGTAAAAATTAATTTCTTTTCTGTATATCATGTGACTGATACAATGAAAATATTCAAATACTCATCTAAAAGAAATTAACTAAAAAAGAGATTTTAAAACGTACAGGTGCTTATTTCATTTGATTCTTCAGAAGTATCCTCCTCCGAGCTTGAGGTTGTGTGACTTGAAATTGTGGTGGGACTTGTGGTAGTGGTGATGGGATTTGATGTGGTGGTGGGGCTTATCGATGTGGTGGGGCTTATTGTTGTAGTGGGTCTTGACATGGTGGTTGGGCTTGATGTGGTGGTGGGGCTTTGCGTTGTGGTGTGGCTTGAGGTTGTGGTGGGGCTTGATGTGGTGGTGGGGCTTGAGGTTGTGGTGGGGCTTGATGTGGTGGTGGGAGATGAGGTTGTGGTGGGGCTTGATGTTGTGGTGGAGCCTGAGGTTGTGGTGGGGCTTTGCGTTGTGGTGGGGCTTGATGTTGTTGTGGGGCTTGAGGTTGTGGTGGGGCTTGAGGTTGTGGTGGGGTTTGTCGTTGAGATGAATAATTCCTTATGACAATTACCTTGGTGAAATAGAGGAGGGTACTAACATGATTAACTGAATAGCATGTGAAATAAAATATGGTAACATGGCATGACAGAAATATGAGAGCAAAAAATATATAAAAGAAAGGGGTAAACTTTTCAACTCACATTTGAAATGGTTCTCTTCTGCTCTCATTTTTTCTTGACTTGATGAGTCCTTATGAGATTGATCTTGGTAAAATAGATTAGTATTATTTCATTTGATTTTTCGAATCATTTGAAATATAACATGACATCTTTAAATCACGCAGAGAAATTATGTGCTAAATATGAACAAAATAAAAGGAGCTCTGTTACTTACCACTGTGATGGTAACTTGTTTTGTCTTTACTGAATGGACATGTATTAGTATGACCTTGATTTAAATAGATTGTTGTAATTAAAGTCTATTCTGCATGTCATGTCAAATATAGTATGGCAATATGGCATCCTTACAACATGGAGAGGAACAGAGGAGGAACAAGAAAAGTTACTCACTTTTGGCGTTCGCTTTGTGTTTCCTGGAGGGATGCTTATGAATATGACCTTGATAAAACAGATAATTGTGATTAAAATTTATTCTGCATTTTTGAATGAAACACAACATGGAAACATGAAGACACAAAGAGGAACGGATAAGAAAATAAAACTCACGTCTGGTGTTATCTTTAGCACTTGTTTTGCCGTCCTTGGATGAAACTTTATGAGATTGACTTTGAGATTGACCTGAGATTGAATTAGATTATTGTGATTAAACTTTTTTTTCTGCATTTTTATGTGAAATACAACATGGCAAACTTAAGAAACAGGGAGAAACAGTAAGGACTGTAAAAATCCTTAGCACCAATTTTGTCTTTCTTGGGTAAATTCTTATAATAGCGATCTGTGTGAAACAGATTGTTTGAATTAAACTTTATTCTGCATTTCATGTGAAATGATTAGAAAATAATGTAGATCAATGTACTTTGTAACTCACTTCTGGCAATAGGACCTTTAAAGTTTGTTTTGATTTTCGTTGACAAATACTTTCGAGATGGGCCTTGGCGAAATAGACTTGTATCATTATATCTGCATTTCATGTGATATATAACATGGCAACGTGGAATCCTTAAAATGCAGAGAGAAACAGGAGGGACTATGAACAAAAAGCCTGAGCTCTGTTACTCACCACTGTCAGTGTCATCAGCAGCACTCGTTTTGTCTTCACTTGATTGACCTTGGTGAAAAATATGATTGTAATTCAACTTTTTTCTGCATTTCAAAATAGATTTTTGTTATTAAATCTGCATTTCATGTGATATATAACATGGCATCCTTAAAATGCAGAGAGAAACAGGAGGGACTATGAACACAAAGCCTGATCTCTGTTACTCACCACTGTCAGTGTCATCAGCAGCACTCGTTTTGTCTTCACTTGATTGACCTTGGTGAAAAATATGATTGTAATTCAACTTTTTTCTGCATTTTATGTCGAATATAAATGACAATATGGCATCTTTAAGACACAGAGGGAAACATGAGGAAACAGAAAGAATCGTCTGAGCTCTGTTACTCACTGCTGTCATTAGCACTTGGATCAGCAACGGATAAATCTTTCTGAGATTGACCTTGGTAAAAAGATTACTGTGATTAAACTTTATTCTGCATTTCATGTGATATACATCATGATTTATATGTCAACATGGCATCCGGGATTCACACAGATAGACAGAGAAAGGAATATATGAAAGAAATGCTGAGCTCTGTAACTTACCACTGTCAACTTCAATTATTTTGTCTATTGCAGAGTCCTCTTGAGACTGACTGGACGGCAACACATTTTTCACAATCCTTCCGTCACTCACACTGGCCACCAGTAGAACTAGATTTAAAACTAGTAACATCTTGACTGAGAGGACTTTCCTCATTTCTCTTTGTTTTTGTGTATCTGTAGCTATTGAGAGTGGGAAGAATATAGAAAAGCCAAAGACACGGTAAACTTAAAATGAACAAATAAATAATTCAGCCAAAAATAAAAAAAAATCATTTACACATCACATTTGCCATTAAGTCAAGTCAAAGTTTATTTATAGAGCACTTTCAACACCACTATGATGGACCAACAAGTGCTGTACACCAACTTTATTAAAGATAAACAAGGAATTAAAGATCAAAGCATGTCGCTACCAGTTTGTTAAGGACAATCAGCGTAGTGAAATGAAATGTGTGTTCCCAATTTTCCATGCACATACTGAGATTTATAAAAAATGTTATGAAACTGAACTTGTGAACACTGTAGAAACACACTTTGACAATGAAATCTATGCAAAGTTTATATAGGCCTACACAGGCCCCCAGATCTCTGTGTGGACCATACAGCGTGTTATAAGTCTCATTCAAAATACAAAAATCTCACCTAACTCATCTTTTCTACAGTAAATGACAAAGACTGTTTGGCAATCTATATTGATACCCTGCTGAAAAAAAATCTTTTATTATTCCAATAGGATTTAGTGGTTCCCATCTGCCAGATACCATCACATTACCATTCGTTTAAAAACAATACAATTCCTATTGGGTTTTGAGTAGGGTTCTATTGTTTATTTTTCAGCAGGCATATTATCTTAAAAATGATTATTTTCTTGTTCAAGCATCTAATATGCCTAAGACAAAAACAAAGTCACACTAAAATTTGCTTTCTACAGGTTTAGCTTCTTACAGGTTTCTACTTTTCTACAGGTTTGTACAATGTCATAATCTGTTTTTGGTTCTTTATTGCAGAATGAGATCTTGTATTAATGATGGGAGAGTCGAACCACTCAGCAAAGGCTATCTATGACTCTGTGGTGGACCGTGAACCACATTTTCACAATTTACGTTGTAATTTGAGCCCAATAAATCTTGCCATTCTCATCCTTGGATGCTACCAAGGACACAAAAATCAACTATAACATTATCTTTCTGCAAAATGTCAACCTGACTCATGAATCAAAGCATCTCTAAATCATAAGCGTTGCTCTTCTGACCCTGACACTTAAAAGTGTCTTTTTTGTGGTCACTTAACTAGTTAGGGTTAAAAGTACAGCTGCCAGCTGAAATATATATTGTAATATATATAACTGCAATAAGGATCCAGTTGTTGACCTCACGTTCATGTAAATTCAAGAAGCGATTTTATTTTGGGTCAGGCACTGTATATCTCTCCTCTTCTTCAGAAATCTTGTACCTCCAAATTTCGAGATTTTTTGTTGTTGTCATAAATCATTATTGTTCGTCATGCTTAATAAGTTGTCACTGGGTTTTGCAAATATCTGACCAAAAAAAAGTAATAAAATGTATCAACAGTATTTAATCATTTAGTATAGTGTTTTTTCCATTTCCTGAAAAACAGCAATTTTGGACATTTAAGGTTTCAGAAGGATAGCAACAATATATGAAGTGTTTGGTTCCAAAATGAGATAAATCATAACTCAAAAATTCAAAAATCATATTTTTTATTATGTTATCATGTTTTTATTGTGTTTTATGGTGTTAGTTAGCTGTGTTTTTTTAGTCATTATGGCTTAAATCAAAACACACCAACTGCAGTTTGATTGATATTAATGGGAAAAAATGTAAAAACGGAGTTATCTCATTTTGGAACCAAACTCTTCATATTATATCTATATGGTATGTGTGTACAACAGACTCAACCACATCTACCATCAGTATATCGTCCGTCTTATCTGAAAAAAGCAGTGTTTTTCCTTTCCTGGAGGTTTTGGAGATACGAGGATTCAGTCCAACAGTGCCAATATTTACTATATAGCGCAGCCACAACCACATCAATCATCACTATATTCACAATATACCACAACCACTAATAACATTCTCAATATGTGCATACGAAAATGTGTCTACACAGATTTTGCACTAGACTCAATAGTTGAGAAAGATAACTGTCAATATTGTACAACAAATACAATTTTCCTTTAAGCCTTGGCATTCATTTCCATTAGTAATCTGAAATCGCCGGACAGAAGCTGGACTAGAACTGAGGCTTTTATACTTAAAATAACAACTTAATTAGATTCAGTCAAATATTTTGTCTAGAAACAATATAAATTACATAATCTTTTGTAATATATCAATATTTAGTGTACAACAATGATGAACAAGGCCGATCTAATTCAATTCAAACAGATGAAGAAAATATGAATAAAGAGTTTTACCAGATGTGCTGTTGTTGGAGAAACAGTAGTGCTTTACTGTCCTGTATCCTGCGACCATAAGTTTTATATTCCTTACAGTCACCACCTGCTGATGCACCTGTGCTATTGGTACAACCCACCATTATTAAGATTCTGTACCAGTCCCTGTAAGAGTTTTGTCCCTCCCAATGGTTCTTCACCGCCCTCCCTAACAGTCTTAAGAAGTAAGGCAGTCATTACTGTACAGCAATTATGAAGCTTGGTTTAAAAAATGCAAAACAGGTTTTATTGCATAAGTTACACTGAACTCTGTGGGGGCATCCACACAGTGACATTTCCAATTCAAAGAGTCTGTCTTCATCACTCGTATAACAGAAGATAGAAATCGTTGTATAAGGCTTTAAATGCATCTGAATTTTGTAAGCCAAAATATTCAAAATACCGATGCACATCGTATGGGAAGAAAAACAGCAGGTAAACTATCACTATTTACAAGCGGATAAATGAAACACATGAACACACAACACTTTTCAAATCGCTTATTAAATACGGCGACGGCTAATTCAACTGAAACGTTTATTCTAGTCTCCATAACTTTTCACTTTCATTTTGGTGTCAATGTTTCAAAATGTATCTTACAAAAACCCAGTGACGTACATTTAAAAAGCTTTATAATTATGAGTAATGAATGGAATTATAGGTGGGGTTGGGGTGGTGGTGAAACAATTATGCTGACAGGAGTGGGGTAAGTATATACTTGATTGACAGGAACTGATGAACCTTGAACAAACTCCTCCTGAGCTTTTGGGCAAAACTTGCGCATCCACTCTATAAAAGTGAATGATACAGTGACCAAATATCCAGCCACCAAACTACAACGTTTGTACACTTTTACCACAAAGAATATGAAAACCACAGGATTTGATTCTGTTTTTGTAGGTTTTTCAATCAATGTTGTACATAAAATATTAAAATCATTTTCATTTTTGTATAATTTTGAAACTGAGAAAGCAGCCCTGGCTTAGTAAAGTTTACCCAGACAGCACAGGTACGTCTGTAATAGGTCTGCTAAAGATCTGGAAAACATCTGCTGTGTAAAAACATCTGATAAACGTCATAGAAAAGGCCGTTTTACACATTCTAAATCATAAACATCTTACAGACATCTTCTGGATGTCTATATGACAGCAGACGTCTCAGATACGTCTTGCAGATGTCAATGCAGACATCAGATAGACGTATCCCAGATATATTATGTGGCTTATTAAGGTCACATCTTATCAAGCAACAGTATTTGATGATTGACTAGAAGATGTAATTGACTCATGAGTGATGCTTGTTTTAACAAAAAATGCTATAATCAAATACTACACTTTAACTTTATCGATATAGACAAGTCCACACCTCCTTAGTGTGCAGAGGGATCGGAATCCATCAAGTCTAATTGCGAAGCTTATTGAGATAAAGCTTTATCGTTGCTCTTTTAAGAAAGAAGTCATATCTTCTATAACAACTTGTCATTCTTCTCTCCAAAACGGTTTTAGTATGCATTGTGTTTGTTGCTGGAGCAAGATGGCGAGGATCCTTCTGTGACGTCACTGAAATTGCTCAAGTAAAAATGTAAAGCTGGCTGCGATAAATCTGGTTCGTAACTTGCGTGTAGCAATAAAACAATCTGTGATCATGTCAGGAAATATGGAGTTAAAAAACGCTACCCAGTTTCACAGCAAGGGTTTATTACCCATTGTTGTGATGTACTGTATCTTTATAACCTCTTGAATTGCAGGCCAAAATCCAGCATAAAGGACTTTTCATTTATGGCAACGGATTGTTAATGTGGGTGTTACTACTAAACATCAAAATACAAAGGTGACAACAGAGTGCAGTAGCTGATAAACCTCTCCATGTCCTATATGATTATTTTACTTTATGATTTGAGAAAATTCTATATACAGCTCTATACTGCATGTCAACACTCTCATATGTCTATTTTTATTTCATATAAACGTGTGAGAGACCAAAAGCTGTGAAAGAATACGTTTGGAGGGCACGCATAAATAAAACTTCACACAAGCGCCTAACATTCATTTCTGTAAATAATCCCCCATGCTGTATGGCTACAAATGACATCACCATTATTGGCTTCTGTAAGAACCTTTGACTCTTGCTCACATCTATTCAACAGGCCATAACTGTTTATTGCACGCAATAAAAAAACGACACAGAGCGAACACGTAAATACACAAGGAATCGTTCTTTTCCTTCCAGGTTTCATAACACGGGCTGCGTTGTTAAAGCCAGTGAAATATGAAAAGGACGACCTTCATCGTATTTAGTCTAGCCTGCCTGCATGTTCAAAGCTTATGGAGTGCTGTCGGTAAGTTAAATTTAATTAAAAAAATGGAAAGAGACCTAAATCTATATGTGACATAAATGTTGTCTTGTTTATCAGAACAAGTATCTATGTGTAACTATGAGAATGAGTCACATGAAACATTTAGAACAAAGACTAAACCACAACAAACACATTAATTGCTGATCAATGCCATGTAAGAAACAGGCTGGGTCTACTCTGGATTAAAGTCTGTGTTTAGAAGAAGCTGAGACTCCGGTGTAGCACATACATTCCTGCGTGTTCATTAAAGAGGGAGTTGTCTTCACTTCTTTCACGGCATTAATTGCTTTTTCTAAGAACCTGAGCTATAGTTCAGTCGTTTCTTGGAGTTTTGATGTAACGCTTGGCAGTCTCATGGGGTTCTGATGAAGTGTACAGTATGCAGTATACTGCACAGCAAAATCGACAGTGTTATAAAAGGTCAAATTAACACTCACAGTGTATACAGTATATAATCCACACTATCGAAGTGTGGATTATATATACACTGTGAGAGTTAATTTGACATTTTATAACACTGACGATTTTGCTGTGTAGTGATAAATCACGTCTCCAAACAGATGCCATGTCACTCTGCTGACAGGAAGCTTTCATTTCTTCCTTAATGTGTATTATTGTTAGTTGACCCCACTTTAGTCCTCTTCCACATTGTTAACATAGTAAAGAATGAAAATAACTATTATAACCACGAAAAACAATTTTCAACTAGTTTCAATATATTGAAATTTGTGTGTAGAAGTTGAGGACTTTATCTGTTGTGCTGTAATCAATCATGTGTTTTATAGGCACAACAGAGATCAATTGTCAACAGGGAAGTGACATCACTGTAGGGAGTGTCCAGGAGGGATATGAAGGTGAGATAACGTTAAAGGGAAGAAAAATACATTTACATGAATAACTTTTTTTAAGACACCAGATTAGACTGGATGTTATAATAATAGTGCTATAGTTACTATTATTAATAATTATTACATAATTGCATTAATAAAGATAATATTTTATAATAAAATGTTACGTAGTAATAATAATAATAATCATTATTATTATTATTGAATAATAAAGTATTATGATTACTTATTAAATAATTAAACAATCATATTAAATCAAATATATCATCATTTTAACAGAATTTGGTAACACTTCAGTATAGTGGGAAATTCTCACTATTAATTAGATGTAATTAGCATGCCTGTTATTTGGCATATTGACTGTTTATAAGTACTCATAAAGCACATATTCTGCATGGCCATACTCTACATCTCTAATCCTACACAATACCTTAACCTAACAACTACCTTACTAACTATCAATAAGCAACAAATTAAGAGTTAATTGGGGGAAAATTGGTTTGTTAATAGCGGGAATTGCCCCCTATTCTGAAGTGTGACCCAGAATTTTTTTCACTAAATGTTTTTTAAAACTTAAAACACTGTTACAGACTCCGTTTTTGTAGCACTTCTCTTCATATCTTGATATTTCTTCAGTAAATGAATGATCCGGAATGCAAACATTTATCTATCTGTCCTACAGGAGACATAGAGATTATTAACAATATCCGACCCGATGATCGTGTAGTTCTGGAGTCTCATTATTTTCCCATTGGTGTGACATTCCTGACACTGGTTTACTCTGATGGAGATACTAATGCTATTGTACGCACCAACAAACCATTGGATGCTGAAGTGCTATCACAGGTTTGTTTTCCCCGTTATTACTAACCTTGTACCATACATTTACACTGGAACACACATACTGTAAGTGTCAAATACTTCAATAATTAATGGAAACTTTCACGCAGTAAAAATGACTTAATGTTTGATGTAATATGAATCAATATAAAATGAACATAGAATGAAATTATCAGGCTTGTTACTTGCAACATTCTCACCACTTTTATTTTTACATTTGACCGGTTTGATTCCATCTTTATGTATATTGCCAGAAAATAACAACATTTTTGGTTTTAAACTGTATTTCAATAAGCCCCCAATATAACTTGACATTTTTGGTGAAAGAAAAGAAAAAGAAATCACAATTTTATTTTTTAAATATTGTCCAAATGTTTTGTCCCTTATCCAAGAAAAGTGTCATATCATGTTTCCACTGCTTGTTCTTTCAGTCAGGAGGAGATCTGTTTTATTCCGTCACCTGCACAAACACAAACCCAGCGGTACTGTATAATAAAATCATTCAGTAACATCTGACCAAAAACAAATAAATAAAACATATACTTAAACCTTCCCTATAAAGTCAATTTTTTGCATTTCAGATGAGAAACACACGAAGACTAAAAGTTTTGGATCTTAATGACAACGCTCCCATCTTCCAAAGCAAAACATACAGTGCCATGGTTTCAGAGGTGAGCTCAGTGTCTCAAACTTACAGGATCAGCTGCTAGAAGTCTCATCACGATGTAAACCGTTATAATTGCGTTATAGACGCAGGCTGCGGGCTCATATGTGCTTCGGGTACAAGCTGAAGATGCAGACGTCTCTCCAAGCAACAACATACTTACATATTCTATAGTGGTGAGTCAAGTCTGATATAACTGTATATTTTTCTTTTTTACAAAAAAGCTATGTAATAAAACATGAAGGGAGACTGGATTATTTATGAATGCATCTATATCGTCATTTTAATCCACAACACTTCTTCCCTCAGCCTTCAGCGCCAGATGAGTTTGAGTTGGGAAACGACGGGAACATTAGGTTAAAAAAACATTTGGACTACAACGTCGCTGAAAGCCACATCTTCACCGTGGAAGCCAAAGTAAAGATCCACAGCTTGGCTGCTTTTCTATTTTATCATTTCTCTCAGTTCTGAAAATTATTCTCCAGTCTACTTAAAATGTTTGTTTGCAGGATCCAGAGGGACTCAATGACACAGCGACAGTTACAATAACAGTTATAGATTACGACAACCTAAACCCATATTTCCATCACAGCCTTTACAAAGCATCCATAGAGGAAAATCAGGTAAGGAACTTTAAAGTACAAGATTAATACTTAAAAATGCATTTATGTTTTCTGTCCACGAATAGGTAGGGCACTTCTCAGTGGTCACTCCTGAGGCCATTAAAGCACAAGATGGAGACAAAGGCATCAACGAGCCTGTAGTTTACAGCATAACAGCAGGTACTCTTTATACATAACATGTACCGATGTTATTCATTCTCATCATAACATACCAAATACGGTTTTGTGATATATGCTAGTCTAACCTAAATCTTTCACCAAAATATATAAAATATTAAGCAATACTTGATTTACAACAAAATGTTCTTTTGCCGTCACAATATACCGGTACCGACAATAATAGTGATATTAATAATAATTATCAAAACTTTGTTAATACAAACTACACATGATAATTGTCATGGATCTCGGGGGAGAGAAGAACCCAGATGCAGGCAGGCAGTGAAGGGGTTAACAAGCAAGGTTTTAATTATAAATACAAAAGACAGAAACAAAACACCCACGAGGGGGTAAACGACAAGGTGACAAAATAATAATACGAACACAAGGACCAAGGCTAACTAAACACTAAACTAGACAATACTTTGACAAAGACTAAACTAAACACTTACTATAACTGACAAGAACTTCGACAAGCACAGGATACATCCAAACATGGAATGCGACCAAAGACATGGAACGCAATGCAAAGCCACCATATACACACACAATGACCGAACACAGGACAATGAAACATGAGGGCATTTTATAGGGAAGACAAAAGAAGGGTAATCAACGAGGGCAGGTGGGAAACATTAGACACGGCAGGGAAGCAATACATGAAACGAGAGGAGCGGGGCCAATGACGAGACACTGGAGAGAACGCATATTATTGTCAAAAGGACAATAATATGTTTCTCTCCACACATAACCAAAGGCTTTGTCATGACTATGCCACAGGACCAAGAAAAACATGACTAAGTGAAGCAGAGCCATGACAGATAATATCATAAAATTATCAACAATTATTGTAATCAAATATCATAATTCAGCAACAATTTACAATTTTGCCCTAAAGGGCCACAATGGTAAAAACAGAGGAAACCCAACATACACCAAAGAAAAGATCAAGTTGACTGATTTGAGCATTTCAATAGATATCACGATAATATCTCTACCGTGAAATCTTTCAATAACTTATTTAGGCTCAGTTTTTAATAAAAAAAAATATTTTCACACTTCTGTTTCAGTCCATCCAAATAAATATCAGCCCCACTTCGCAATCGACCAAAACACTGGGGTCATCTCTGTGATAACAGCACTGGACAGAGAGGAAATAGATCAGATCACTTTCTACCTACAGGTATCAGACGTTATTAAAGCCACACATGAATAAAAACAGCCATTATTCTCTTTAATGAAAGACAATCATTTTGTTCTCTAATCCTTATTATTCCCTTTTTAAACAGGCAACTCAGCAGGACGATACGAGTAAGACATCTAACACTGTGCTAGCTGTCACTATAGAGGATGTGGATGATAACCCACCAAAATTTGAGCAGGACCAGTACACGGCCAGTATTCCAGAAAATTCTCCCCACGACCAATTTGTGCTTCAGACTAGAGTCACAGATCTAGACATGGTACTGTGACGTCCTGTAAACAGACATACAAGAAATATATTTCAAAATGTATTCAAAATATTATATAATTATATAAAATACCATATAATATTATTATACTTTAAATAAAGAAAAATTAAGCCCATTTTAAAGATGCATTACATTTAGTCATTTAGCAGACGCTTTTATCCAAAGCGACTTACAGAGAGTTCAGGGAGCAATACACTATTATTTTAAATCAATTTGGGGGTGGATTTTGGGCTAAGCAAAGATATTTTTGTGAAATCACACTAAAACGATATCTGTAACAATATAAAAGTCAAAAAATGTTTATATCACAACAGGGAGGGTTTGTAGGAACATTCCGGATTATTCCGGACTCCGTCCCTTTTTCAGTCGGTCCTGATGGAATTGTTCGGGTGAAGAATTCTATGGAGCTAGACAGAGAGAACACAACCAACTTCAGTTTTCAAGTAAGTGAAACCAAAATCAGAATCAAAAACATAATTGAAGGCAGGGGCGGTCTGGCCATCTGGCGTACCGGGCATTTTCCCAGTGGGCCGTTTACGTATGGGCCCGGAAGGAGGCTGTGGCCTCTAACGTATGGGGCCGTAACGGAGGCGTTGGCCGCTTAGACAGACATATTATAAATGCGAATGCACGCAACGCGAATGCAAGAGACACGTATGCATTTTATCCTCCTATGGTAATGATGTCCTAGAACGGAAAATTGCTAACAACAAAATGTATACAGGTTTGAAACAACATGAGGGTGAGTAAATGATGACAGAATTTTCATTTTTGGGTGAACTGTCTCTTTAAGAGCTATCAGTCTTCACCCATTTTAAGTAGATAGGACTTGAATGACTGAAATAGCAGCTCAAAGGAGTTGAAAATATGGCCATTGAATGTGAAAACATCCCTAAAAGAACTACGGTTTAAATTTAAGTCCAATCGCATTAGTCATATGCTAATTTGAACACTACCATAGTAATCTCGCATTTTCCTTTCCAAAATTAAAGGTTGAAGCACAAGACAATCCTCCGTCCAGCAAGACAGCGACAGCAGAAGTGAACATTATTCTCCTGGATGAGAATGACAACAGTCCACAGTTTACAATGGCCAAGTACGAGGGCAAAGTTTACAGCAATCAGACCACTGAAATGCTTGTTGTCAAGGTGACGGAGAACTGTTTTCTTCTGAGTCATCTTATCGATACTTGAGTACATTTCTGAAGATTGTGGAACTATTATTACATCACACAAACTAAAAACTATATCATATATTTTCACAGGTGGAGGCAACAGACCTGGATGAAGGTCCAAATGGGGAAATCAGTTATGCCATTGAGTTTGGAAATGAAGAAGGTTATTTTGGCATAGATGGGAACACTGGGGAGATTACACTGCTTAATACAATTCCTCTGATGGAAAACAAAATCCTTCAGTTTGCGATGTATGTGACTGCAAAAGATGGTATGTTGTTTTTTTCATGGTAGATGAAAATAGATTTGTCAACTTAGTGACAGTATTACACCAAAATTAAAATGATTATTTATTGACCCTCATGTGGTTCAAAATCTGTCTATGACTCTTTCTTCTGTGAAACACAAAAGATATTTTGAGAAATCGTGTTTATACTATGGGGTCCAGGGTTTTTTGTTTACAATGTTCTTCAAAAGATCTTCTTTTGTGTTCTTCAGAAAAAAGTCATACAAGTTTGGATTGACGTGAGAGTGAGAAATGATGAAGTAATATTTATTTTTGGGTGAATTTCACACCTTCAGGTGGTGTGGTAAGCAGATCGACTTCTGCTCTGGTGGATATCAAGGCACCTGGAGATTCCCATCCACAGTTCCTTCAGAAGACGTACCAGGGTCGTGTCGAGGAAGAGCAGTCAGGAGCAAATATTGTGAAGGTACATGGCCTTACAGCTCAAAGATTTGCCTCAGATGATTTGAAAATTAGACTAATCCAACCTGCACTTTCTCATGTACAGATTGACTTCCTATCCATCGACCCGATCGTTCCTGTGACGTTAACGGTCGAAAGCGAAGCTGACAAGTTCTCCATAGACCAGAGTACGGGTGTTCTGTCAACCAAAGTCAAACTCAACTATGAGCTGAAGAGTAGCT
This sequence comes from Triplophysa rosa, assembly GCF_024868665.1. Classification (NCBI taxonomy): domain Eukaryota; kingdom Metazoa; phylum Chordata; class Actinopteri; order Cypriniformes; family Nemacheilidae; genus Triplophysa; species Triplophysa rosa. The sequence continues at coordinate 29,494,815 of NC_079893.1, read as the reverse complement.
ACACTGTTCAGATGTCCATAACAGATGGAACCAACCGGGACGAGGCATCTGTTCAGGTCGACGTCCTGGACATCAATGACAACAGTCCAACGTTTGTACTTAACCCTGCACAGGTTACAATACCAGAAGATCTAACAGGGGGAGATAACGTAACATCCGTCCAGGCCAGGGATGCCGATTCAGATCTGAATGGTGAAGTGCGGTACACTCTTCTGGGAGGAACCGGGAGGTTTAGTATCGAAGAGGAAACAGGAGTGATAACTGTGGCGGCTCCTCTCGACCGAGAGGACAAGGATGAGTACAACTTGGAGATCACCGCCCAAGACCAGGGTCGCCCATCACGTTCCACCACCATCACATTGGACATCTCGGTAACCGACATCAACGACAATGCTCCCATATTTTCCAAGCAACAATACGAGGTCATGGTGTCTGAGCATGCGACGGTAGGAACAGACGTGCTCAACGTAACAGTGGTTGACAAAGACAAGGGTTTGAACGCAGCGGTGACCTATCACATCGTCAGACAAGAGCCGCCTTCCACACCACTCGTCTTTAGCATAGACGCTGTGACCGGTTCCATTCATCTTACTGAAAAGCTGGATTACAACAAAGCGAAGAGGTTTACTCTTCAGGTGGAGGGACGAGATGGAGGAAGTCCCGTTCTTACAGGAAGTGCCGTCGTCATCGTGTGGGTAGAAGACGTGAACGATAAGGCGCCGGAGTTTAGTATGGAGCAGTACAATGTAGCCGTCTATGAAAATCTGCCAAGCGGAGCCGCTCTGGTGTCACTGGAGGTTACAGATGAGGATGAGGTAAGAGAAGATGTGTTTGAATTTCAGAAAGCTTTAAAGGCCACCAAAATTTTGTACCATTTGGTTCTTTTATCTTTCCACTCAGGGTGGGTTTTCGAAAGGCTACTTTATCCTGGATAGTGATACCTTTGCTATCAACAGTCAAGGCGTAATACTGCTCAGGACTAATGCCACCCTGGATAGAGAAACTAAGGACAATTACATACTACAGGTACAAAACACCATTCAAAAACATGTGAAAAACATTCAAAAAACATTTTTAAAATGCTGAATTGTCTCTTTTAGATAATAGCAGTAGACCAGCCTGTGGACGGTCAGAGCGCCACGGCTCAGGTCAACATCACTGTTCTCGACGTCAATGACAACAACCCAGAATTTTTGGCTCTCCCAGAGCGCACTGAGATCCGGGAGGGTGCATACACGTCCTCTTCACCCGCGGTGGTGTGTGTGATCTCAGCAGCAGACTCGGACATTGGAGACAACGGGCAGGTCACCATATCTACTTCCTCTCACAGCGACCGGTTTCAATTTAGAAAGGTGGGAAAACATTTGGTTACAATCAGGCAATTTTGTTTATAAACATGATATGTATTGAAGCATACTAGATAATATACACGCACCTATTGCTCTTTCTGCTCCAGGATGGGACTCTGCTGGCTGTCAGAGAACTTGATCGAGAGACAGAGGACGTGTATGATTTGGTCATCGTTGCTATGGATCATGGGATACCACAGAGAAATGTATCGATTTCCTTTTCTTTGTACTAGTACATGTCATGATGTCAATGTGTGTACATTAGATTTATTTTTCTGTGCATGTTGTAAAAAATACTTACTGTAGTAAGTACTTTTCTCGTGTTTTCTAGTACAAATATAAAAAATCTTAAATCAAGATATTAAGTCTTGTTGTATGCTTAAAACATGAAAAAACATCTGCCAATGGGGTCATTAAAAAAATAAAAAAATTCTTACACAACTGGCTGATTTGTTTTTAGTTTGTTTTAAATATAAACCCAATTAATTTTGATTGATTAAGTAATTATTTTCCAGAAAACAAGACTTAATATCCTAGGATTCTGCTTCTCAAGTAAATGTATATTTATTTAAGACTCCTTATGTGTTTGTACTGGAAAACCAAACAAAAATACTAAATCAGAAATGCATTGTCCTCATTGTATTTCATGTAATTGGGCTCTGTTAAGACCAGCTAGAATCACTGTGTGTGAAATTACGTGTTTGTGTAGTCCATGTCTACACTAAATGTTTTTTTTTGTTCATCAGAACATCACCACGCTGAGGGTCAGAATCACAGATATCAATGACAACGCTCCTGTCTTCAGCTCTAAAACCTACAGCAAAAGTATTCTAGTTAAAGACGCCAAAATTGGAGACCTGCTGTTGACGCTCTACGCTACAGATAGAGATGCTGGAAATAACTCGCTCGTGACATACAGGTATACACCAGATATATATACATAGATGCCTGATTAGATGCAGGCCACTCTATGTAGGTCATCCGCCATATTGGAACCCTCCAAGCCAGTCCATGAACACTCGTGCAATGTGGAATGTCACGTGTTAGCTAACATGTTTACCAGATTTAAAACCACGAACAACCTGTCATTATGTTACACATAGAAACAAAAGGTTAGTCCATTTTTAGAAAGCTCTGCAGTTTTCGCAATCAGAGGCTGTGCAGAGACATCAGCAACCTACAGTAAATATGGGCCGTTCCAAAATGGCGGACGCATCCACGCATCTGGAAAGTTCAAATAAGGCATCTATGTATATATTTATCTATGCTTCGGTCTCTGCTTCTGATCACGGAACTTCATAAAACAAAAAATAAGGGTAAACTCATGTTTCATAGTTTCTCTGAAGACACCTCCGTGGTCTCTCTGGATGCCGAGACGGGAGATATCACTTTGACGTCTGACCTCGGTGACCTCACGGAAGACACGCTGCTTAACCTTACGGCTAAAGCGACGGATCACGGAACGCCATCGAAATCTGCCACAGGTTCTATTTACTTGCACGTACATCTTCAGGAATTTTTTGCAGATTGACTTGACTGTAATGATAATGATGTAACCCCTTTTGTAACCAATAGCTGTCAGCATCCATAACCAGGTCGCTTTGAATTTAAATGCGGTCACAGTTCAGTCTTTTCTAGACAAACACTTTCTGTGTAATAAGATTACTAGAACTTTGCATTTGCATACTGCAGGTAGCATAACCTGTATGCCAGATAAGATTTTTTTAGACTGTATGCCAGATATTTTTGCATGTGCCATTAAGAAAAAACGCAACATCAATCAAGTTTTATTTTCATTCTTCACATTTTTCACTTCAGCTGAAGTCTTGATTGACATCAAAATGGTGTCACTCACAGAGAGCGTGGCCTTTGCGAGCTCCTACAACTTTTCCATTAAAGAGAATGAACCTGCGGCCACAAAAGTGGGTGTGGTCAAAGCATTGACAGGAAGTTCACAGGTTACGGTAAGCTACAGCATGAGGTCGCACGAGGACGTCTTCTCTGTAGATGCCGATGGAACCATCAAAGCTCTCCGAGCGCTGGACAAAGAGAAAGAGGAGTGGTACATTCTCACTGTGGAAGCTACAGACTCCAGAACTCCCCCGAATACAGCTGAGACCACGGTATTATTCCCACATACAATTCTGTCATCAAAGATTGAATTTTAAGCGTTCAAAGATAGGCCAGAAACAAATGATGCATGTGCACAAACACAGACACACGTCAAATTTTTGAGGTTATTAAACTACACATAATTAGTGAAAATGCCGGCTGTAAACATGTCAACGAAACCCGCTCAGCAAGATTTAGTAGCAAAGTGATCTGTCACAACAGAATTTGGTCTGAAACCAAAACGTGCCATTTATCAAAACACTTTACACCAGCGCTATTCAGCTTTGGTCCTTTCCCTGATAGCACACATACGTCTGGGAGACGTCTACTTGATGTATTTTTTTGATTGTTTGCTCATCTGCAATACGTCTTTGAGACATCCCCTGTCAGATGTCATAAAGACAGAAGATGTCTGTAAGATGTTTATGATTTAGAATGTATATAAAACCGTATGTAAAGACATTTATTAGATGTTTTTACACAGTTGATGTATTCCAGATCTCCAGATGACATCTTACAGACGTACCTGTGCTATCTGTGTTAGGACAAGCAATAAGCAAAGTTGAACTCATTTTTACATAATTCTAAGGCTGTGAGGATTTGTGAGTCATTCTGAAACGCAATAATGTGAACTCGCATAGTATGAAGCACAGGTGGAAACATATTCGCATAAAGAAGGGACCTGTGCTCATCTGAACTAACATTTCACTTTCTATCTTCAGGTCCGTGTTCAGGTGGAGAACTTGAATGAAGCGCCTGAGTTTACCACTGAGAAATATTCAGCAGAAATATTCAGCATCTCCCCCTACAAATTCCCCATAGTGAAAGTCCAGGTATGGACATAAATCGTCCGGCACACGTCTTGTTAAAGGAATAGTTTGTCCAAAAATGAAAATGATGTCATCATTTATTGACCCGCATGTCATTCCGAACCTGTATGACTTTCTTTCTTCTGTGGAAAACAAAAGAAGATATTCTGAGAAATGTCTCAGTGGTTGTGTGTCCATACAATGGAAGTCAAAAACATATTTTGTGTTCTGCAGAAGAAAAAAGTCACACAGGTTTAAAGTGACACGAGGGGAAATAAACGATGAGAGCATTTTTATTTTGGGGTGAACTGTCCCTTTAAGGAGAGATATAGCAGTGAGAGATGGTGAAGGTTTAACACCTGGAATAATTGTGGTTGTATGTTCATCAGGCGTCTGACCCTGATGTAGGAGAGAGTTCAGAGCTGCAGTACGCCCTGTTGAAGCCCACCACACTTCTGGATGTGGACCATCTCACTGGTCAACTCTATGTGCTGGATGCATCTAGTTTTGGAGGCTCTCAGGTCACCTGTGAAGTTAAAGCCGCAGATAAACACGGACTGTCCACGACTACAACTGTACAGGTGAGCAGAGAATTGGTCAAATGTTTAAAAAATGACAAAAAAACATCACAACAAAGTATAGAAACCGCACACGCATACTACCCTTAAAAATCTGTCAATTACTTTAGCAAATTTGAATTGAAATGTTCAATAACTAATAAATAATAAAGTAATGCACTTACAGTGGAAGTCTATGGGGCAAGACATTTTAAAGTTGTTTAGACAACACTTTAAAATTAAAATTTCATGATAATTCACTCACCCGCATGTCATACAAAAGCCGTCCACGTGTTTATTTCTTCAGTTGAAACAAAAAATTGAGGCTTATGAGGAAAGCTTTCCAGGGTTCTTATCCATATAATGGACTTCAACGGGGGGCTGTTGGTTAACACTAGAACTCCCGGAAATCTATCACTACGAGAATGGCCGTAGCAGTCATTTTGACCGCTCATATTAGACTGTACATTTTTGTCATTTTTGCCATGCAATATTTACATTCAAAGCTTCTATTGAGATTATAGAATGAAGCTTTGAATGTCTGTTGTCATATATTATAATGTTATCACACTAAAAAAAGTCAAAATCCTCAACCACATAACCAAGTGCCAACCGAACGCAGATGGGCATACATAATACGATCGTTTAAAATAAAATAAATAATTTATATGTTTCATTTTTGTATATAATTTTGCAAAAACTACGAGACCGCACCCGAAGGTGTGTGCCTCGCTTTGTGTAGACTTTCAAAAACAAGTTTTCACTGTGGTGAAAAAACTTTGCTCTTCTGCTTGCCGGTGACCTTTTTTCACCGCAGTGAAAATGTTGTTTTTGAAAGTCTAAACAGCAACAAATATGGATTGATGCAGAATATTTCGTTAGATAAAAACATGTTGTGAATTTTAGAAATTATAATATCTATCCTTTTTTTCTCTATATTTGGATCACACGAATCGTACCCACCACTGGAATCAAAATGTATGAATGAATTGATGTGTTTTGTTAGGACAGGTAATAATAAACGTCAGGACATGAAATTGAAATTCTTAGGAATGTAAAATTTTATTATTTCATTGTCAATCACAGAACTGGGCAGCCTGCTAATTACAGATATTCGAAGTAGATAAAATTATCTAAAATAAAAACAAAATTTTAGAATATAATAAGTAGTAAAATATTACAATATGCATTTCATTGCATTGTAAATACCATATGACAAAATTAGCAAGATCAAAAACAGTTATGAAGAATATTCGCTAACCTGCGGGAAAACGAACTGATTTAGAAAGCTGTATTTCATTTTTGCTGACATTTTGAGGGTAAGCTACGTTTTAGCTTAGCAATAACATAAAAAATTGCCAGATAATAAGTTGCTAGGCAACAGTGGCCAATCTTCAATGGAGGGAAAAAGAGCTGAAATTATGCAATGTCTGTAATGCATACGGTCAATTTGACCGCCATGGCAGTTCGAGGTAGAAATACTCAGAACTCTTTTGTGTTTAGTAATTTTAATAAAGCAACAATGTAAGAACAAAATATGCATATATTTAAGAAAAGTCAGGCTACGGTAGTTATATGGGTTTTATTTCAACAAAGTTGTTACATTGCAAATTTAAAAAACGGTCAAAATGACTGCCTTGGTAGTTCTAGTGTTAAGGTCCAAATTTCAGTTTCATCGCAGCTTCAAAAAGGCTCTAAACGACACCAGCCAATGAATAATAAATGAATTCCAAGAAAACGATAAATTATATACTTTTTAAACATAATATATGACTTTCACTGCCTCGGAGTGCCTCCATGTAGCGCGTCCACGACTTCACGTACTACATAATCACGTTGGAGGCTCACAAGCCTAAATTTGTTTTCGACAGAAGAAATAAACACACGGACGGCTTGTACGACACGGGTGAGTGAATTATCATGAAATTTTAAAGTGAACTACTCCTTTAACACGAGACTAGTGTGGTAAAATTGCTTACTAACCTTAATTGCGTTTAATTCGTCTGTGTAAGATTGATCAAGTTTTAGAATGTTAGAATGAAAATAGAAAATTGATACAAAAGGTTTGAGAAGCTTCTACTATGCTCATATTACCAAATTCTTACTTTGGGATCTGCCAACATGCATTTACATGATTAGAATAAAAATCGACTTGAATTGTATTGAACTCACATAACTGTGCTTGACATCCTCAGGTCAACATTAAAGAGACGGCAACTATCAGCGTCGTGGTGATCTCTCTTAACCAGCCCGTCTTTACTGTGGAGAAAAAACTACCAGAGATTCAAGAGTGAGTCTGATCTGATCAACACACAATTCAAAAACGTATTTCTGTTCAGTGTCTGCTCTTCTGGATGCGCTTGTAATGTTGTATTTTGTACCTGATAAACATTTCACCGTGTTTCGGCTCAGATCTCTGAAGAAAGCTCTAGGCTGGACTGTGAAGATCCTCAGTGTAGCAGCTGAGAGTCAAAATCAGATGCTCAGAGAATCTACCACCAAAACATACATCAGATTTATCGCCGTGGACAGCAGTGGCGACGTCATTCCTGCCGAGGAGGTCAAAGAGTAAGACGAAGTAGTATCAGTATCAGCTAAATTAAAAAAAAATGAAAAAGCTTAAGCCAATACTGTATGTAAATGAACGTGTAACAGTGCAGTTTTGTATTTACAGTAAACCTAGATAGCACATGTGCGTCTGCAAAATGTCTGCTAAAGATCTGGAAAACATCTGCTGTGTAAAAACATCTCATAAACGTCCTCGAAAGAGCTGTTTTACATACATTCTAAATCCTAAACATCTAACAGACATCTTCTAGATGTTAATATGACACCTGACAGCAGATGTCTCAGAGACGTTTTCCAGATCTCCAGAAGACATCTTATATACGTACCTGTGCTGTCTGAGATAATGGTAACTTTGCAGACAAATGTATAGCACTGAAAATATATGACTCTCTCTGTGATTTGAAAGTATAACATGTAGAACAAGGCCAGTTAGTGAAGTGTAAATGATTGCTTGTGGTTACAATAGTTACAACATAACTGTTTTAAAACATAACCCTGGTCATTTTCGCTTGATATTGCACAAGGAGAAAAGGAAGGGATGTCATGTAAAATGTGAATAACCACATCTTTTTATAGACTTTCCGAGAATTCCACCCACAGAAATTGTGATTATAATGCTAATGCACCCAAGACGAAAGAAAAATTCAATACTTGGGCTTCCGAAGTCAGGTTCCTCAGACATGTCGTGTTGACGCCTGCAGGAGGTTACTCAAGGAACAGGCCGCTGTTACAGCAGAACTGGAGAAGGTGTTTGGTTCTGGCTTGGACATCAAGCTGGAGGAAGGTTCTGGAAACTCGGGAGATTCGGGTCAAGCAGCCGTCATTGCCCTCGGCGTTACCCTGGCAGTCTTCGTCGTGGCTTTTGTAGTGCTGATGACCGTCTATGTGGTTAAGTAAGTTACAACAATACAACAGTGTTCTATAGCAGGGGCTACAACGAATGTGTTTTTCCCCATATTTCCATCAACAAATATATTTGGTGGGTCTTCAGATAGATTTCACCGGTCTAGGTGGACCCTGAAATAAAAAGGCTTGGGAAGCCCTGTATTCAGAAAAGCATCTGGTTCACTTTCTCAGACATAATAAATTTAGCCCTGAAACACATAATGAACTTAAACCTTACTTGTCAGAAAATCCAGAATCAGAACAACAACAAAAAAATGATACACTCATGAAATCACAAAGGACCTTATTCTAACTTTCTTTACTAACGTATATTTGTGGTGATATTGTAAACAATATATTGGCACATGCCAGTCCAAAGAAAATATATTTACTCTCTTAAACCAACCTTTAGGTCTTTCCAAAATCTAAAGTTAAAGGTGTAGTTTGTAACTTTTTTTGCAGTTAACTATCCAAAAACCACTCGGCCAGTGTTATATATTTTGTTCAGTTGAGTACTGACAATATCTCAAATTATTACTATCCGACTATTTGTAAATCGTGAGAAAATTGTCATTTTAACCAGTGACATGGCAGTCGCCTGTCAATGGCGTCATGTTACCAAAGACACTAGATGAAAAGCCTGTTGTATGATTGGCTGAGGTTACGCTTTCTCCAGACCTTGCATCTCCCTAATAAAACAGTCTCTGGCATTACTCTCGGTTTCTGCTTTTACTGCAGTAGAAACCATGACAACACAGTCTCGTGGACAAATGTAAAACTATTAGTTTGTAGCTCTTATCAAGCAACTATCTCGTTTTGCGCTGTTGTTATGAAGCACAATTATTCTTTACTGTTTGCAGCTGGTTCTGTCAACAATGACATTTTTACTAGACAGAGACGCTGATCTTATATGTGTTTTACTAGACAGGTGAGCAACTGTTTAGATTCCTTTACTGACAGAAAACGTATGATTATTATATCGATCAACAAGGTTAGTCTTATTGTTTGAATGTATTTTTCTTAAAATAGCACGAGTGTCATGTATAAATTTACTGAACAAGCAGTAATTGTTTTTAGATCATCTAACAAAATAGTAATAAATTAATTTGATGAATTACGTCAAATGCGTCTATTTCATTACGATGAAATAAAGTCATGTCAACAAATGCAACATTTATGAAACTTTATTACTTTACATCAGCCATAAACGTGATTTCTCATTCACGTCTGATTGATTATTTGTGGTGGAGTTGAAGACGACAGTTCCCATCATTCCACGCTCCTTCAAAGCGTCATCAAGCCGTTGTTGTTGTTTTGAACCTCTGTTTTGACTGTGCGCCCTCTAGCGGCGGATTTTACAAACTGTGCCTTTAATACAGTAACTCACTACTGATTAAAGGTACAGTAAGCCACTTCTGAGAAACACTTGATATTTGAGATCGATACCCAAAAGAAACGCCTGCCCTCAAAGTATTGAACCCATGCTCCCTCTCTCCTGCACCTTCATGAGTGTACGTAGGGCTGCACGATAATTTACCGCGATATCACTAAATCCTATTGTAATCGCGCTGGCTGCGATAAGCAATGTGTCGATATTTTTTTTTAATGCGCGGCTTGTCCGTGAAGCACGGCTCTGGGATCAGTAGGAAATGCTGCTCGATCTAAAAGCAGTGCGAGTTTGAGTCGCTTATAATGTGCATTTAAAAAGCAACACCTGTCAAACATGATCATTATAAATATACTTTATTATCATAAAAATACCTGATGAGGCTTGAGTAACAGTGATAAAAAGATGTCCATAGGAATTTCCTAGATTCTAGAACGTGTTATGGTCTTCTTCTGCAGTGCGTATTTGGAGTTTCAGCACGAGAGCGCCCTCTGGCTTTCGGATGCAGCAGCATTTTCCCATACTTCATTCAAAAGCTGTGCATAAATCACATGATATTTATCGTCGGTTTATCGTGACAGCCCTAAGTGTACGCGCCCCCTACTGCTGACTGGCTACGATGTGTTATGGTGTTATGTGGATCTGTCTGATACACTTTGGTTTTTCTCCAGTTTAAACATTAAGGAGTATGTGCAAACAGTATCTTTATTTGGCAAAACACACAGAACAGACATGTAGAAAATATTCACAAAAACGTTTGTTTTGGTGTTGAAAAGCATTTCTCAAAAATTGCTTACTGCACCTTTAACATGAATGTAAATAACTTACGTCATTAATAGCAATTGACAACAGATTAGGCAGTCACAAAATCAGATTTTCACAACACAACCATTATGCTGATGTCTATTGTAGTAAATTATGATATCAGCCAAATGCATCTTTAATTCATTGTTTTCTTTTTTTCTGAAAACAAAAAGTTTGTAATTGTTGTGGCTCTTGGGTTAAACCAGATATTGTCACAAAATTACTTACAATATTATTATGAGTAGTATTAGCACAATACCAATAATTACGGTTATTAATATCCCGATTATTGTCAATATTGCGACATCCCTACAACAGAATTATAACGAAGTGTAACTGCTTTTAAAGGGATAGTTAATCCAAAAATAAAAATTCTGTTATCATTTACTCATGCTCATGTCATTTTATAAATTACTTTGTTCTGATGAACACAAAGACATTTGGAAGAATGTTAGTAATTTTCAGTTCCGAGACATCATTGACTACCATAGGAAGAATTAAATGGTAGTCAAGAGTGCCCCAGAACTCTTTGTTTTCCTAAATTCTTCAAAGTATCTCATTATGAACGTGAAAGTGACCTATTAGTCAGATATGGTGACCCATACCCGAAATGTGACCTCTGCATTTAACCCATCCAGAGAGTAGTGAACACACGCACAGCAAGTGGTAAACACACGTACACCCGGAGCAGTGGGCAGCTATCACTGCAACGCCCGGGGAGCAAGTATAGGGTAAGGTGCCTTGCTCAAGGGCACCTCAGTCGTTACCCGCCGGCCCTGGTCACGAGTCCGACTCTCTAACCATTAGGCCACGACTGCCCCCAAACAGAAAATGTTTGCTCGTCTTAAAATCAATGAAGCGCGCACCGTTCACCGTTCTCGTTAATCTGACAGATTAATCCTTTTGGAATAATGCCCAAAACACTACAATTTTGTAATGGTTTTAATGCAAAAAGCTAATGGTTCACAATGGTGTTTTAATGGAAACCATTCATTTCTGTGGTTTCTTTTGGTCAGCAGGGTTGTTACATTTATAATCTGATCTCTTGAGATCAATCTGTCATATACAGGTATTTTTTGCTTCTTTATATATAGTTTATATATACATATAAAATATATCTAACACATTATCTTATCTATCCTCAATGTACAGTATGGGGGGGCAGTTCATTATAACTGTTATATAATGCACATTATTTTCTTGCTTAAGGTTTAGAAAAGTGAACAAGGATACAGATTCAGACAAAGAGAGTTTCAATATAGACAAACAAGACCCATTCAAACACAGATCCAGCATAGCTGAAAACTGTAACTACTATAGGTGAGTGCCAGAATTATTACATGCAAACACTTCATTTTGTCTCATTTGTTTAAAAATGTGTTTTTTAAACAAACTGAACATGTTCCTTTTTAAATACAGAAACCCAGAAGTTGTCAAAACAAAAGAGGTAAAAAAACTAAATGAGCTTGCAATATTAAGTAAAATAACAATATCAATATTTATATGAAACTTTTTTGCAAAAATTTTCGCAAAAGTTTTGCAAAATTCATCTTTCAATGTCTGTATAATTTTGTTTTCCAGGAGCAGAATCATCACCAGTGGGACGAGAATCACAGTGATGATAGAAATGAAAGCAGCGTCTCCGCCCTCTAAAAAGTTCAGCTTGTTGTCATCAGTCAATAAGAGAATAGACGTCATGAGCTTGTGTGTCTTGAACATGAATCACATCTTTGTTTCAACATTTTTCTAACCTGTGTGTAATTCAGCTGCTTTGTTCCTTTTGCTACCTGAAAAGCATTTTGCAATTAACAGAAATATTTTGCACTTTAACTGGATCAACTGTTCTTGTGCAGCGAAACGTACAACGTTTAATTTGTGTTTTTGAAGACGTAAATATTCATGAGAATAATTCAATGTAACTTTATAAAAAATAAACAACTTTGTATGCAACTAAGCATATCTCACAGGTCAGACCGTGGCTTTCAAGTTTCCATATAGTATTTATTAAAACCAGTGGAGCGGCAGTGTGTTTGGAATAAGATAGTGCCATACTAATAAAATGATTTAGTAGTTCGCTAGACAAATTATGTAGTATGCAAATTTAGTTTCGCAAGAAGCAAGTCATATATGGATGACCAATGCGAAGTAAAAATGTGTGGAAGTATATAACAAATGACACTGTATCCCACAATTCAAGGGCTTTTAACGTTAACGAAAACTATTTAAAAATAAAATATTCGCCTAAATATTATTTGGAAACTTAAACTAAATTAGAAATGTTGCCTGAAACTTAAATTTAAGTTTAAGTTGAGGCATTAAAATTATTAACAGAAAAAAGAAAACAAAAAAACTTATTTAGCAACATTAAAATAAATAAATATGGTAAAAATAAAATGATCAAGAAATCTAAAAATAGGAAAGTAAAAGCTATTTCAAATAATTATTCTTATAAAGTCTTATTCTTTTCCCAAGACAATATTTGATCAGCTCATATAACCAAATGAATAAAAAATTACTTTTCACGATAACTGCACACTACGCAATGGTACAAAACGATGTAGTGCTGTACCTACAAAAAGAATGTAAGCTAGTACACAATTTCACACAGGGCCGTGAAGCTCATTTGGAATCCTTCACACTAGACAGAGTTACACTCAAAACACTGCTACAGAAGAAATCAGCCAACAGCCTGCTTTTGACTCAGTTCATAATTAAATCATATTAAAATTTTATTAAGTTATATCCTATATTAAAATAAATCAAAACAGAAAGAAACTCAAATACATAGAACGCAAGAATGACATCCAATAGATTATGGAATGTATTTTGGTAAATAAAATAGAGCTCCAACTGTTCCAGCAAATGTGCAATATTCAGGCCAGAAATGTTCTCTGCCTGAACAAAAAAGCACCTTAAGTTTCTATATACACAACGTAGGTATATATACAGTACAAGAGATGTACATATACAGTATACTGCGCTCCATTGGATATATACTGTATACATATATCTTACCGAAATATATACATATATATATATATATATATATATATATATATATTTTACCATCTCATTTACAAAGCCAGGCAACATTTAGAAGATTCTTTACAGAATCAATGCTTTTGTGGTTCTTTCTTCGTTTCAATGCACAAGTAAACATAGTTTTTGATATTCACCACAGAGAAAAAAATGTCTGCGAGTACAAAACTGGCACAGAAGACGATCAATAATACACTTGAATAAAATCGCAAAATTAAATTATGCACTGACGGGACTAAAATGTTGTAAACCTTTTCCCTGTTTCACTGCAGCTTCAAAAACAAACCACTTCAAAAACGGAAAAAAATGTTTAAAAGAAAATAATGCCCTTTGCGCTATTTGAGTTAAGTTACCGTGGTAACCACTAACATTCAGGGCAACACGGTGACGGGAAAACAGCTGATGAGTGACGGCAAAGGGCAAAAAAAACCTGACTCAAATTATTCTGAAAATGAAGATAATAGAGAAAACAGCAAAATGACATCACAAAGCCGAGGGGCACGCCCCTCCTTTCCCGCCATTCAACAGTTTGGCAACCACGGCAATAGTGGCCTCGACAGTGCGACAAAGCGTTTCCAAAGCATCCTGCTGCTGCGCTGCAGAATTAAACGTTCCCTGTGAGAGGGCGTGGCCACATGCTCCCGACTCCGCCTCCTGGAGTGAACAGCCTCGCCCCTCAGCACCATCCGGAAGGCTGGAGAGCAGCAGCGCGGATTCAGCGGAAGAGGAGGGGACTTCCTCTCTTTCCGGTTCTCCTTCGTGCTCTTGCGTCTCATTCCTTCTACCTTCCTCCTCCTCTTCCTCTCTTCGTTGTGGCTGAGTTTCACCTGTCCGACTAAACGCTTCGGGAAGAGAGGACGACGACGAAGAGGACGAAGAGGACGACGACGATGACGACGAAACGTCCATTTTTTTCTCCTCCAGGGATGCGCTGTCAGGAGAGGGTGGCTCGTTTTCCGTTCCCGGGTCGATGAGGGAGGAGTCTCGGGTCTCCGTGTCTGAAGTGCTGGTCGGCGTTAGCGCCTCGCCAGGCTCCGCCTTCTGCTCCGAGCAGGGAACCAATGAAGAAGAGGTCGAGGGAGGGCAAACGGAGCAACTGCAGCCGCCATCTGCTGGACGATCGTCAGCGCTGATGCTCACCCTCCTGCGCTTAACGGGGGTGACACCTTCTTCCTCCACTGAGAGAGAGAAAACATAACGCAGCAATAAGCGACAAGCGGTGATTTTAAAACGGCTTGAGCAACGCGAGACCAATTCACCTTTGACTTTTCGTTCCTTTGCCTCAATCTCCAACGTGGCCCGATGCTGCAGACACAGTTTGCATTTCGACAGCAGCTCCTGTAACGCCGGACCCAAAGCCGGGTCTAACTGCTGAGGGGTGTAAACCGAGAGGATCAACACCAGCGCCCGCAGATCCTGCGATAGACAGAAACAGAGAGAGACGAAGACAGATGAGTTGAGTTCAAAGGCTCGTACGAGAACTAAAGAGGTCACGGTACTAACTGCATTGAGGAGGCCGCTGGTTTTGCCGAGTTCTGCTCTCTGATTGGTCAGTTCAGGCTGCAGGCTGTGGTATTCGTTCAAAAGGTTGGTCACCAACACGTTGATGAGGTTGGAACAGCTTTGGCCTGATAACACTTGGACCTGCACCTGAGGTTTATTTTTCAGAGTACATTTGTCAATGTTGTAAATGTCGAGTTTGTTTGACACGTACATTGCGTGTGTGTGTTTACCTTGTGTAAGAAGCAAGTGAGGAAAGAGTAGGCGACATTGTTGTTGAGGAAAGACCTCTCGTCCATCAGGATGCATTTCATGTACTCTCCGAAAGCCGGATCTTCACACAACAGCTTCACACACGACTGCGCCATCGCACACTGACAAACAGGAGACAAAAGTGAAGACTTAAAAAGTGCGTGTACGTCCTGAATGGTTTAAAGCGTCAGGAATAAGGAAAGCATATTTTGTTTGAATATTATTAAACCAGTCAAACTGGAATCAGAGCGGCATTACCTGAAAACTCTTTGACAATTATCCAAATTGAAAAATATTGACATAGTTTTCGCTGTTATTACCTAATAAGGAAAGACTGACCAGCTCCTGTCACAGACGTTCTTGTAAAATTAGTCCAACTGTTAGTTTTATAACAATATAAAAACTGACATTCAAATAACAAATCTATTTCTACTGTAATTGATTAATTTCCAACATTTCATTACAGAAGGTTCAATTACAGCTTCCTTATGCAATTGAATTAAAACAGAATTTGTCGTCCATAAAAAGCTCAATTCAAAAAAGTTATTAAGAAAGCTTAAACCATATTAGGGCAATTCCAGCATTGTGGGTGCAAGTCAAAACTTGAAATATCAATTCTCAGAGAATGTATTTTACCCAAATATATTGAATCATCGGTTTATAATTGACTAAACAACTGACGATAGAGTCCAGACATCAAAAGAACATACTTTTTTTTTAGAGACAACATATTTTGTAGGATTTCTGTGAATTACAATGTACAAACCGGAAGCAAAAATACCCAACAACTGGAGAAGGTATGGCTCTTTATAGAACAAACAATAGTTACTATATCTTCATTTTGGATGTGACAATTCATTTACCAGAATATGGAAAACTAGGCTTTAAAAACTTTAAGAGAGACTTCACATGGGGATTTGAACCACCAAATACTAGCATCTGATCTATCAGTATGGTGAAAACCTTTGGTAAAAACTTTTTTTTTCATCTTAAGGTTGATAGTTTCATGGAATTGCCCAAGCGCTAACTTTATCAAGCAGTAAAAACATGAAAACATCTGTTGGCAACTTATACTGTAGTTAAAAAACGCCTTAGCCCTACGACACGCATCTTACTTTTTATATGGCGACATGTCATAGTATACTTTAATAGCCCTCATTTTTATTTGAAATTTTTAATACGTTTTCTTTTTATTCTAAGCAAATCCTAAGGGAAAGACAACTAAAGTCTTACCAATCTTAATGATTAGTTTTGCATTATTTAATAAAGGTCACGAAAACAAAGGCCCTTTGTGTATATGAACAGGTGTGTGAATATGTTTAAGACATAAAGAGAGATCACGGCTCATCAAGAAGGTTGGTGAGTTTCTATCACCTCTCCTACATCCATTATGCAAAAGAACGTGGCTTTTCGCTGGTGTTCTCAACACTGCTGTTTTGCCAATTTGTCACCCTGTCAACGGTATCTAACTGGCTAACACGGAAACAATGAAGGTGACTTCTGATCGGGTGTGTATTTCACACCCTTTTTCAGTAGCAAATGTACTGCCACTATTGTGACAAATCAATCGCTTCCAAGAACGTTCACTGTCTGCTGCTCAATGTATTTACTTACAAAAAGCATGAGGCTTACGGTTTATTTGCACGCAATGAATTATCGCAGACATCTGTACGATTTTTCGCAACGAAACCGTCGTTAGATATTAAACAATATATTGGTCACACTTTATTTTAAGGTCCAATTCTCAGTATTAATAAACCATTAACCAGGATGTTTACCTCCGTAAACTCCTAATTTGTTGCTTATTAATAGTTAGTAAGGTAGTTGTTAGGTTTAGGTATTGGGTAGGATTAAGGTAGAAGTAGAATATGGTCATGTTGAATATGTGCTTTATAGGTACTAATAAACAGCCAATATACTAATAATAGGTATGCTAATAAGCAACTAGTTAATAGTGAGAATGGGTCCCTATACTAAAGTGTTACCAATATTTTAAAAGTCGCTGGTGTCAAGGAGGCGGATTTTTGAAGACTTCTTAAATGATAAGAAGTTCGTAAGAATGTTCCTAATTGCGATTCTCGAACATTTCTAAAGTTCTTAAATATTCTCTTAACAACATATTTATTTTTCGTAAAAATAAAATGACACATGCTTAATCAATGATACGCCTGCTCGTAAGGGCAACAGTATATTTATTTTTCCAATAAACTTTATTTGTGTAACAAGCGCCTCGCATTCTTGTGTATACATATCTTGGCGTGTGTTAAACGGCATTCACACAATATTCTATTTATGCTATTTAATACTTTTATTTATACTGGAGAGAGAAAAAATTACCTGAGATTGCGCAAGTTCTGTCCACAGTTTTGGAAAGAGAGCCAGGTGCAGAGGAAGTCCTTCATAAGCTATCAACACACCTGTAGACAAGTACAAAAGAATCAAAACAAACAAGGGATACGTACAGCATATATTTTTTGCGATTTCTATGCAAAAGCATTCTCCCACAAGTTTCATGCACGAAGAAGCACTTAAAACACGATAAACTATAAAAACCCCAAAACTTGAAGTCAAGAACTCTTACTGAGTTTGATTAGCGTCTCTGTGAATTTCTCGCAGTTGATGGCGACTCTACAGAGCAGGTGAATAAACTGATGGTATGACAGGAAATAATCCAACAACATCCTGTCGTACACCTCGTCCTTACCCTAAAGGAAACGCAAAGACACTCAGATCTCAGATGACACACACACACACACACACACACACACACACACACACACACGAACTAAAGCTCGTATTGACCTCGGTTCTCTTTCTCACACACACCTTGCTGGTTTCCACCATGGAGGGCAGCAGGCACATGTTGAGCTCGGGTCGAGGAGGTCGGATGTTGTTCTTTCCTCCCATCAGTTTGATGTTTTCTCTACAGGGCAGATACGGCCCAAATGACACTATAGACACACAAACAAAGTGTTACACAACAGAAAAATACACAGTACAGCAAGAAAATAGTAAACCCCTTACGATCATGCTACAGGTTGTTAGGGGTGGTTGCCAGGGAGTTGCTATGGTGTTCTGAGTGGTTGGCCAAAAACTAGAATAACCATACACTGCGACCGCCTGGATGTACCTGACGGAGTGTGCATGTGTAGTGGTTTTACTCACTGGGAATGTTGCTGTGGTGATAGGTGCAGTGGTTGTGCTGCAGGAAGGGTACGAGCGTGTGCAGGAAGTCATGAGGACTCAAGAGGACCAGCTCCTTCAGAACATCTGAGGATGAGAATAGTCACACCTCAAAATCACATTCACTTAATGCCTTTATTTAAAGATACACACGAGCAGAAATTCTGTCATCATTTACTCCTTTTCATGTCCTTCCAAACCTGCATGACTTTCTTTCTTCCGCAGAACACAAAAGAAGATTTTTTTGAAGAACATTGGTAACCAAACAACTCTGACCCACATTGACTTCCATTGAATATACACCAAACCACAGAAATTTCTCAAAATGTGCTCTGCAGAAAAAATGAGTCATATACAGGTTTACAACGACTTGTGGGTGAATGCCTGGCCAAGACAAACTACGTAGGCTGTAAGAGAGCACTACCTAGCGTTAGAACCGAAAAAGGCGTGTAAGCTTACAAAAAACACATGACAACCCTTACTGGTGTTTAACATGAATCGCGGAACAAAAAAGGACTTCATATGTTCTTAGAAAGAAACAATGTATCACAAGAACACAATTCATTCTTCAGGAGGAAATAAAAACACTCCCTGCGTGATTAAGCAAGGAATGCATTTATTAACAATGCATAAGTGCCAAGAGATGAATGCCAAGATACATAACACATGAACATCACTAATTAAGGTGCACATTCTCGGTAAGCCTATTTCAAGCATTTCTATAATATTACATACATTTCACGACTACAAAATAGATCACATGCAAAACCAAACTTTGAGTGTAATGCAAAATATGTCAGTGACTCATATCACATAAATACATTTTATATTATGGTTCTTAATATTACATGTAATATTTGAATTTTTGTACTTTGTAGCGTAACAAAAAAAGTAAATAAAATAGAAATATGCATCTAAAATATAACACTATAAACTACACACTAAAACGTAACGTTTTAACCATATTCTCCTGATAAGAATAATGTAAACTTGCAATAACAAAGACCGGACAGGTTTCTCTAGGATTAGCAAACTTGATTGTAAAACGGATCAAAAATTGGCGGCCAATGACACTATTAAACACACAAATAAAACATATTACATTGACTTCTAAAGCTACTTTCTGTAACACATATTCAATATTTAACAATGCATTTTATATGTCTTGGAATGATCTAATTTGTTTCTTCCTCAGTAATGCATAATTGGTCGCAATTAATCTGATTCATTAATTGGCACAGTTTGAAATATTAATAGTATTACTATGGATGTAACCCTATTTATTTATTTATTAGTTTTGAGGTGCTATTGTACATTTATTTCAATACACAGAAGTCGCACTTCTGAAGGAGACTCACCCAGACAGGCGTTGCGCAGTTCAGGAGGACTGTAAGAGTTTAGCAGCGTTAGCAGTTTATGAGCAAAATCGATTCTCTCCTGCCACTGGATCAAAGCCTGCTTCACATCTACAAAGGGAAAACAATGCTAAATCGAATAACAAAATGACAAAACCAGTTATGTTGCCATATGCCGCTGAAGAATGTGACATATTTATTACTACTCTTTGCTGTTCGAACAGCGTGGAGACAAAAATGTCAGACTAAATAGGTCACCAGTGTGCAGGATGACAAAAAAGCACTTTTTTTGGTTTGGAGTGTGTAGTGCATTATGGGTGGTACCTTTGCGCTGCAAGTAGGGTCGCGTGGCCTTTAAAACAGACAGGAAGATGGAGAGCAGCTCCACGAGGTCACCCGTCACGTGACAAGCTGTGGCCTCATGGTACATCATGTGCAGAGTGTTGAACGACTGCTGACACAGACATTTAAAACTTACAATCTACTTCAATCAAAGATTTGAAGTAAAAACAAGCAGCCGGTATGAATACCTCTGTCATGAGAATCAGTCCTCGGTTAAAAACCACCAGTAACCGGTCCTCATCGTTCTCCAACAATATACGGAAGGCACTGAGAGAGCGAGAGATTCAGTTTCAGATATCGTGTTGTGAAAATCATGTCCTTTTTTGGGGGGAATAAGATTCACAGATGAATCAAGCATCACCAAGCTTGGCTGTGCGAGTACCTGATGAGCGTAGTCCAACAGGAACGGCCATCCAGACAGCGCAGGTAACAGCTGATGGTGGTCTTCTTAAACTGCTTGACATCCTCCAGCTCTTCCTCTCTCATGTCAGGCCTCTGAGCCACGAACAGCTGCATGAGGTTAAACAGCTCCTCCACCGCCTGCACAAAGACACACAACCTTCACCGTCGCCCTCAGAAGACCTGTACGTTTCTCGATTTCATTGGAGATTTGCTGTTTTTTGAGAAAGAAGGAAGTGCTTACCCCAGGGTACTGGCTTGCATGAGGCGTGAGGTTTTTAAAGGCCCATTGGATGTTCTGGTGGGACGCCAGTTGGCGGGTGAAGGCGGGCGACTGCTCGCAGCACATGCGCAGGATGGCGTAGTACGCCGGCAGCATGCCGCGGTTGAACAGCACCACCTCCTGATCGTCGTGATCGGCCAGGATGTAGTTGAAGGCGATGTTTTTGGTGACGACGGGGTTCTGGACGATAAGCCGCACGTTCTCGCTGCAGTCCATGCAGACGTTATACCAGAAGGACAGAAGGGCCTGTTTGTTGTGGTTCGTGGCGATCGCCGGCTCTGACAACTTGGGCTGTGGTGTGAACGAATAAAATGAGAAAAGCAAGAATAAAATGTCAAAATAAAAAGAATTCAAAGGTGTAAAATCATTCCTATATGAAACGCAAATCGGATTTTACAAAATGTCTCTTAGTCTGTTCTGAGATACCTGGAAGAGGTTCCACAGGTCCATGAAGTAACTGGAGAACATGAGCTTCTCTGTCTTGGAGATGAGACAGTAGGTCATAAAGCTGAAATACTGGACCAGTTTGGTGGTGCCGTGCACCGGCACGTCCACGTAGAGTTTGGCGCGGGCGAACAGACCCAGCAGCAGGTTGTACACCTGATGCAGAACGACCGTCGTGTCGGGACTCAGCGGAAGGTCACGGGTCGGGATGTGAAGAGAACGCGTGGAGCGGAACATCTGACGGAAGGAGTTACTCGGGATGAGGGACACCAGAAGATACGCCGCAGCTGAAACACATTACAATAGAACCGTTACAATATATCCTACAATACAGAAGAACCTGACAGTAAATCAATATGGCTATTGAAAGACAAGTGGTTCAAATAAAGGTTTCTGTGTGAAGCACACTCTCTTGGATATCTTTGAAAGTCATTGCT
Organism: Triplophysa rosa; assembly: GCF_024868665.1. Classification (NCBI taxonomy): domain Eukaryota; kingdom Metazoa; phylum Chordata; class Actinopteri; order Cypriniformes; family Nemacheilidae; genus Triplophysa; species Triplophysa rosa. The sequence continues at coordinate 29,473,110 of NC_079893.1, read as the reverse complement.
TAGCATAACAAAATATATCTATTCATGCGTCAATCAAGCATAACATTTGATGAAATCCTGTTTGTTTGACTGAAATACAATAATAAATAGGGCTGTCACGATTATTAAATAATCGTCTCATCGCGATTGTTTGACCTCATCGCGATGGTTTCAGATCATCGCAATTATTGCACATCTCTATAGAAGACACTAGGGGGAGCTGTAGTGCATCTGCATATTGCATATTTTATTGTATATATTGTTACTAAAGCATGGTAACACTTGTAAAATGTACCACCACAACACAATCACTTAAAAAAAAACGAAAACATATACAAATTACCTGCAGTACAATTTAATATTATTTAAGCAAATCTCAGTGTGAAAACCAGTCTACCAAAATTTCATTAACACACAAGTAAAATTTTATTGTAGTCTCGCAAGTGAGAAAAAAACAGACTAGAAGCTTTTCTATGACTGATAACAATTTAATGGTGGCTTCAATTCACACCTGATCAATTTACTTCATTTACAAGTATTTGGAGGTTGTATTATTGACAGGTAAAAGCCTAAACCTTAAATATATGATGACCCAATTTTTTACGATGTATTTCCAAGAAAAAAAACATAGATGTATTGAGAACAATATGGTCGTTTCAATCGCTGAATCAAAAATGTATGAGAATTAAATGTCAAAGCTCAAAAACAGACAATTAATCGTCATTATCGTCAAAGCCCTAAAACAGACAATTAATCGTCATAATCGCAATGATTTATTAGACAATTAATCGTCAATCAAATTTCATAATCGTGACAGCCCTAATAATAAACATATTGTTTGAAATAAAAGCAGCAACCCTTTGTGCTGCTTCTAAGCATCAAAAAGCAAACAGAAGTGACACTTTGTGATTGTCAGAAGTTAGTGGACCATAAACCTTTGTTTACTTTGCCAAGACACTGATGTGAATTTCATGACATTCTGACATTTTAATGCAACTTATAAGGCGTCCCAATACTTTTGGGCCCCATGTATTGTTGCTTTTTCGATATGGTGTGTAAAAGCAGGCGTGTGTTCTCACAGGTTCGGACGCGCGGGTAGTTGTGCGCCAGCAGAAATCTCTCCACCCAGTTCTCCATGTTTTGCAGAACCCAGCTGTGAGCCAGCTTATTACGGGGAGTCTGAACCGCCAACCAGTCCAGACACTGAGATGGGTTATACTCTATAACCTGAGACAGAGAAGGAGATCAGACACGGCTGCGTACAGACTTGACCTGTGTTACAAATGGTGAACATGTTTCAATCAAAGCAAAGAAAGAAAAAGCAACAGTTAAACCTGTTGGACCAGAAACTGAAACTAGTGACATCAGAGGCCGGGGGAGGCAAGACATTCTTGAAAACTAGATCACTCCCATTTAGAAAGAAAAGAGCTGTATGCAAATTTTACGCAATGCTAAGTCCCCGTGTTCCAACGCTTTGCCAAGCACTTGTCTTCCCCGTTCATTACAAATACAATTTTACTGTGTGGCTTTCCCGGGAATCAATAGTTTTCTTTTAATTTCACGTGACTGTAGATTTGTTTAAAACGCATTTCGCTCGATTTACCTCCCAGATCCTCTGCAGGATGTAGGAGGCAAACGAAGGCATTCCAGGAGGACCGGCCGCAAACTCCATCAACATCGTCAACAGTTTGAAGAAGGGATTCGCTGCCTGACAGACAAACACAAAAATGATGTGAAGTTGTGTTTGTTGATAGTATAATGTGTACGTGTTAAGTGTTGTACTTACTTCTGGTGTCAGTTTGGCTATGGAGGTGAACAGCATTGACACGATCTACAACAGAGAAAAACACAAATCGTGAGAATTTACATGAGAGAGAGAATCATTTTTTCTCGATGTAGAAATGTATTAAAATGCAATTCAGACACACCGTGATCTTAAAGGGATAGTTCACCTAAAAACAAAAATTCATTCATCATTAGTCACCCTCATGTCATTTCAAACCTGTATGACTTTCTTTCGCAGAACACAAAGAGGATATTTTGAAGGGCGCTGGTATCCAAACAACATTGTCCCCCACTGACTTCCACTGCCTTCCACTGCATGAACACAAAACCACTGAGACATTCCTCAAAATCTCTTCTGGTTTCCACAGAATAAAGAATCGTATACAGGTTTTGAACGACATGAGGGTGAATAAATGGTGGCCCCATTTTTGGGGGGGGTGAACTTTCCCTTTAATACACAACTTGACATTGTTGTGTCAGTAGACTGTGAGCGCATGTATTCATGTGCGAGTGTCTCACGTGTTCTGCCAGGCGGTTGTTGTATCTACAGAGGCTGAATATGAGGTTGCACGTCTGTCTGATGTTGATACTGTCCCTGATGTGCTGAAACAGGAAGGGAAAACCTTTTCCTCCAGTCAGGGCAGCCATGTCACTCTGAGACAAGGTCAAGTGTCTGTAGATAAACAAAGACATGAGCATCGATGCGGACATCACACAATAACCCCCTCAGAATTAATACAGACAGGCAAATCAAAGAAAACGTTATAAATTCACCTCTCAGATCTGGACTGCTCCACCAGCAGAGCTATGAGAGCGATCATCTTCTCCAGAGCGGCCGGACGGTACTTCTCCTCCGCCAGCGAGAGGATGTCCTCCTCTTCGTCTTCCTCACCCTCCTCTTCTTCAGATAACACCTCCACCTGAGGCTGAGAGAGAGAATGATGTCACTGATGATGTCATTACTGCAGATGAGGGAAGATCTTCGCTGGCCAAATACTCACGTTTTCAGGTCCTTTAGTGCCCATGTAGAAATGCACCATTATAGAAATGGCTTGCAAAGACAACAGGAACTGGCTCTGCGTGAAGAAAGAAACATCATATTGATATCAAATTCACTAGAAATGATTTATGCACTCCCAAATCAAAACTTTTTGTAAGATGGCCAGTGATACACAGATGAAATGATGGCTACCTCCTCTTCGCCCATTTTGGCGAACTCGTAGAGGAAGGCGAAGTACTCGGTGAGATGTTTGCTGTGAGGCTTCACTCCGTGTTCCATGATCGACAGCAGCGTTTTGACGAATCGCGTCACGCAGGAACGACTGCCGATGTCCTCCACCGGCCCGTCCATGTCATCAGAGCTAAAGACCAAAACAACAGACATAAGAAGAAAAACATTTATTAAGAACATCTCCATAATTCATTTCTGATCATCAAAAATAGCAAAATATTAATTGAAAAACTGAACGAAATTGAGAAATGTTGTCTTAACAATAATCTCAAATAAGTTTAAGAGGCACTAAAATGATTAACTGATCAAAAACAAACTAATAGTGACATAATTGAAACCTATAAAGCAATCTAAAAAAATAATAATTCATAAAATGACAAAAGCACATTAACTACATTGCTAAAGCCCAACAAGAAAAAAATGGGCTTGAAACAACATAAAACATGTCACTATTAATAATGCTTGAAAGTGGGCATCACACACCCGTCCTCCATGCCCGGCTGCAGGTACAGGTGAGCGTGGACTGGCCTCAGTCTCTGGATCACATGGATACACAACCTCTGGAACATCTAAAACATCACAGCAGACATCATCATTCATTGCGTCTCTGTTTAACAGGAGATCAAGGTTATTGAAACGCAAAACTGAAAAGTACTCTTGATTTGGCAGCGCTCACCTGCCGGACGATCTGATTGGGGCACTTGATGAGAATCTGCATGGGCCACCAGTTGTCATCTGCCATCTGATCCAAAAACCACTGCAGACATCATCACACACACAGAGGTCGGTGAGAAACTAGATGCTCAAAGTAACATGTGGCAGGGAAACAGGAAGCTGGATGTAAAGTGTTTTACCTCGCAAGCAGCTTGACTGTTGTTGAACTGTTTGGTCAAAAGTTCGATCCACTGCAGCATTGTGGGCTGAAAGAAAAAAAGGATTTTATTTCATCGATATTATTCATCACATTTTTTCTTCATCATACAATGTTATGATTTAAATGATAAATGAACCTTTTCTTTGGAGTGAATAAACGTTTCCAGAACAAATGATGTGCTGAGCTGTGAGACAAAGAGAAAAATAATGTGAACCTCAGTGTTTCCAATGGTCGTTCTGAAAGCCCTTTCAGGTAATGATGTTTGTCGTAGCGATCTTCAGAGATGAAATGAATGAAGCAGACTCACCTTAGCGGTCATGAGGGAAATGGATTTAGGGTCCGGTAAAGTGCTGGGAATACTGCTGCACAGCTGCCACATGAAACTACAGGCCAAACAAATGAACACAAAATAAACAATGTCGTCAAAGATAGCAAATATATCCTTGAACATTTGCTGTAATGTTATTTAAATACAGCTGTGGAAAAACTTGACAGACCGTTACAGAAACGTTTTTTCTGATTTTAAAATGTACTATTTATAGATATGTGTTTAGGTAAAATGATCGTTTTGGTTTCATTCTGTGACCTACTAACAATATTTTTACAAAATCTCAAATAAAATATTGTTTCTAGCTGCATTTATTTGCAGAAAATGAAGGCTGGAGAAAAGGGGTGAAAATAACAGAAAAGATGCTGTGTATTTTTTCAGACCTCAAATACTGCAAAGAAAACAAGTTCATAATCACTTTTAAGTATTTTGGAAAAGTTAAAACAAACTTATGAGATAACCTCTATTTTTATTGTTTGTTGTCATGTGTCGTCATGCTGTTAGTCTTTCACATTGCTGTTGGAAGACTTTATGTCACTCCTGAGGTTTGATTTTGTTGAAATTCAACAGACACTGAACTGGAATGGCCACAATACATCTAGAAATGCTGATTATTAAAGCAATAAGCCCCAAGAAGCAGTGGGTTACAGTGCATTTTATAACAGCTAAGGGCGTTGTAAAACCCCCGTAGCTGTTATAAAATGCACTGTAACCCACTGATTCGCGGGCTTATTGCTTTTATACAACGGTTATTCCATATGCGTAGCAAGGTTTCATAAAATAAAGTAAATAAAGTGATATTTAGGCTATGTAATGCAATCAGCCGTTATAAAATACCCCGATTTATAACGGCTGATCGCATTACGGCTCAACCAATCAGAATAAAGCAGCAGAACTGACTGTTTTATAAATAAACATTTGGAACGGTCTCTTAATTTTTTCCGCGGTTGTAAACTAACACTGGGTTCACACCAAACGCGAATTAAGCGTTTTGCGCAAGTAAATTACATATTAAGTCAATGCAAATACGCATTTAGACGTGAAAATGCGGCAGGCGGTGCGAATGATGCGAAACGGGTGGTGCAATTGCAGCGAATGATGCGAAACGGGTGGTGCGATTGCTGCGAACGCGCGTCAATCTCGTCTTCCGCGAAGGTTGAAAATATTTGTCAGATCGCGTCACTCAGGCGAAAATAACTCACTTTTCCCGCGAGTAATAAAAGAGCGTGGAACGCGATTGTTCGCGTTTGGTGTGAACCCAGCGTTAGACATTCGTGATCGAGGTGCATAGTTCAATGTTCTCTCACCCAAAGTATGTGTGTTCGAAGATGTTCTTGTCTTGAAGAAACTGCATGTTGTCGTGCCAGATCCACTATAAGAAAGAGAGATGCCATCCGTTACATTCTCATACTAACAGACATGCGGCGTGCGTTTTTAAGGTGATAATATACAGAAATGTGCATTTGTACCTCCAGAAGGTCGGGAGAGATGTCAAAGTTAAAGTCTTTCCCATTTTCCTCCTCCACCTCCACTCTCTTATAGAACAGCATGTAGGCACTGTGGGTCTACAGAGAGCAAGAATCACACGTTATGACATTCTGAGATTATTCTGAGAGGAAAACGTGAAGAAAATCTATCACCAACCTTTTCAAAGGAGAAATCCATAAACTTATCGGTGACAGAGTCGTACGTTTTGGTCTGAAACACAAATGACACATTTTTCAATATTAAACACAACTACAGAAAAAATCTTTTGGATGGACTCCTGTGTAGAAAAAAGGGCCGTCAAACGATTAATTGAGATTAATCGCATTCAGAATGAAAGGTTGTGTGTACAGAATTTATGTCTGTGTACTGTGCATATTATTTTTTGCATTTATAAACACATACACATAAATATTTAAGAAAATATAACATATAAAAATTTATAAAGATTTATAAATAATTTCAATTACTGGTAAAAATAAATAAATAAGTGTAAATATTTACAAAATATGTATACATGCATGTGTTTATAAATACAAAATGAATATGCACAGTACACAGACATATATTATATAAACACAAACTTCTGGATGTGATTAATCGCGATTAATCGTTTGACAGCCCTAGTAGAAATTATATTAAAGTACATACTGTCATTTCTCCACCGAAACACTCTGAGGCCAACTGCGCCGAATCGAACGGTTTCACCTCAGCGTCATTAAACAGGTACCTGCAACAGATAATGACATCATCACTTGACTGCATCAAATACATCTAAAAGTCAGTTATCAATAATCAACAACATAACTTCTGCATCTTTGTATGCAGAAGAGAGTAAATAATCACCATTTGTTATTGCGGTAAGCATGCGGGTTCACGATGTCCCTGATGAAACTGTAATAATGGCCACCATCCGCTGTTCCCGTGTGCACCGTCACTCCGATAAGGTCATACTCGTAGCTCTCGGCTGGCTTCGCATCGCTGTCTTCACGGAAACCTTACAATTTGCTCATGATTAGTTGAATAGAGTAGACAATGTGACATGACTTTGAACACGAAAACTCGACCCTGGAGTACCTTCCTTCCTGTCGCCCTTGGCCATGAGGAAGTCCTCTGTGTAAAGCGTCATGTCGAGTCTCAGAGGGAACGAAAAGTGTGTGTTGACTTTTTCTTTCATCATGGTGACCATGTTGAACGTGTAACGCATGGTGTTGAAGCTCAAGATCCGGGGAAGCTTTTTAAAACAAGCCCTGTGAGAGAAAGAGAGAGAATGAAAAAACAAATGGTTTTTGAAAATAAATGATTTTTGAAAAGCAAATTTTGCTGATTTTAGCAGAATGTAAAGGACATTGAGAATTGTTGCTTAAGACAAAGCCTTTGGTCAAGGACCGCCCAAGAGGCCATATGACTGACAGGTAAAGCAACCAGTTACGTTTTGTTGTGTGCCGCGTCATATTTACAGGCGTTGAAATCTCCCCACAGTAACAGACCGGTGTACATTCACAAACGTCTCAGAAGTTTTTTGAGTTTACGCCATGACATTCGCATACTTTTAAGAATTTAGAGTTTAGTCGATCGTGATGAATTCTTATTGCAACCAATGTAAACACAACAGTCGACTACTTTGATCAGATGGCTTCGTGTTGTTTCCAGCCGGACCGCTAAAGAACGCGTAGAATTCAACCAATCAGATGACGACTTTGAACACGCTGAAGTGTTTCCAGTCAACGGTTCATGAGGCCAATCGCATCCAGAATAAGTTTGTGTTTTACGTAATACATGTCTGTGTTTATAAACACAAACACATACATGTCAATAAATGTTTATATATATATGTAATTTAAATTATATATAAATATATACATGTGCGTGCACGTGTATGTGTTTATAAGGACAAAATAAATATGCACAGTACACAGACATATATTACGTAAACACAAACTTTTTTTCTGGATGTGATTAATCGCGATTAATCGCATAACAGCCCTAAAAAGTAGCGATAGGAGTGTAAAAGCGCACCAGACTGAAATAGATGAATTTTTTCTAAGAAAAGGACAGAATTTGCACTTTAAATGGGAAATGGATGGTAAAAAGCAGCTCGCACAACTAAATTCAAGAACAACTAACTGTTGTACGGGTGTGAGGCGTCACCTTTTCTCAGCGCGTACTTTCTTTCCACACTGAGAGCAGGTGTACATGTTATCACCCTCCAATGTGTCTTTAATGGTGACCTCATCCAGAGACTCCTAAAGAGAGAGAGTAAAAGAGAAAGAGAGTTGAAGGAGTGGTCTCAAATCAGATACTAGGGATGTCCCGAGCCCAAACATATCAAATGTAAAGACTGAAGGAAAAATAACTCTGATTGGGGGCACAAAAAACGGTCCTACAAATAACCATTTATATTGCTGCATATCTGTAAGCACGAAGCAAGAAAACACAACAAACTGAGCAGTTTAGATGTAAAGTTTCATGAATTATACTGGAAGTGAATGAGTTTCAAGAACCACTGACATCATTTCATTCATAAATACGATTAAGAGCAGTTCATCTTAATTGCTACATGGTTATGTAATATAAAGTTTCACGTCAATGTCACTACGTCATGACACATTCACCATTAACTCGTAATTTAAAAGGTCATTTTTTCTATGAATAATGCACGAGTCACACAGACTGCTTTACTGTATAACCTGTGTGTCAGGTGAATCAAGTCCAATTACACAATTTTGTGTACAGACATTCATTTTCAATGACGCAACAGCCAATAGAAAACATGACGCTTCAGGGGCCATTGTTTTTTTACACTCTTGCTTCCAGAAGTCAAATGCTAGTTCCACCTTCTCGATGACATCACACACATCATAAAAGACTGCAAATGACGATTGGATACAGGGTAGTCTGCCTTCGGACTCGATGTGCAGTGGCTTTTAAGTTTTGTGTGCTCGGCAGAAAAACTCACATAGATGTTCTTCATATCGGCCACTTGACATCTCACTGTGTAAAACTCCTCAGCCGTCTGACTCACATGATCACAGTCCTGCGAACACACGGACACAAATAAACCAATCCATTTAAATCTATTTATTACAGGCTCCTGTCATTGGTTATAAAGCAGGCAGAACATAGTCCTGAGGAGGGTTTGTCTTTATAAGGTTATAAAAATCCTTTTCGTTTTAAATAAGCCTGTTAAATACATCCGCTTTTTACCAGTGAAACCACGTTGTTGGTGATGACGCCTCCAAACAGTGTTTTGACTGTGTTTTTCTGAAACAAACATACAACCATTAGTCTGGTTTGACGGCTAGATATCACTGATACACAAAGCTGCTCGAGACAGACGGGTGTCGTACCAGGTCCTGAGACATCTCTTCTATCTTGGTGATGAGATCTGTGAAGAACTCAGTCATGTCTTTCTGTTCTCCTGTGTTCAGCGGCTGTTTGTCCATGGTGTAGGTCTTACAGAACGGACGAGGGTTGTACGCTTTCCTCTCGCTTTCCTGTGCACGCACACATATATACGCAGGAGTAAGTGTTATGTGTCAAACACATATTTTTAGTGCGTTTTATTTCGCTTAATTCACTGAAATACATTGAGGTATATAAAAATATATGTATGTGAATGCAGGCAACACGTACCATGAGATATGTAAACATTTTCTGCAGCTCCAACAGCGTGGTCTTATGCTTTATATCCTCTGAATACTAAATACACAAAAACATAACTAGGCACAAATCCAAGCAAATCTCAAAGCAACTGATGTAACACAAAACTTGTTGAACTGACTTTGGCAGTAAAGACCGCTTGTCTGGCTTCTGGGATCATATAGAGTTGTTGTATGGTAGACGCCAGGTAACAGGTGGCGCCCAGGTTGGTCAGTCCCACGAAGCGACACTCGGCTCTGACATCATCGTGGGGCCAGTAATCCCACTTATACGGAGCGTGAGACGCTACAAAAACAAGCAAGTAGCTCAAACAGACTGAAAAATGGCGTGTTTATTAGGTTATCGATGGGTTTATGACGTCCCACCGCTCACCCTGCATGTGTTGAGACATGACCCAGTTATGCAGCAGCCTGTAGTTCTCCACCGAGCCCTTCACCACCTCCACGAGCAAGTCGTACGCTGCGGCGCGGGCCGCCGGACTCTTGCATTTGGGCTGCTGTCGGTCCTTCAGGCTGGGCAAGAGGAAGAGCAGGTCGTACGTGTCCCTCAGGAACTCCTGCCCCTCCCGCGAGAACTTAAACGGAGGCTTGTGCTTCAGGACGCTGGTGGCCAGCCGCAGGAGACCCGTGAGACCGTCGTCCTCGATGGCCCCGTCCTGCTGGTCCAAAATCTCACGACTGCGGAGGAGAGCAGGCATCAGTTAGAAGACCAACCTCTCTGGACTAACGGATTCTGATTGGTCAGTCATAGCAGTGAGCGGGTTTGTTACCTGCGGATGCAGTCGGCGAGGTGTCTAGCCAGCGCGTCCAGGTCCAGCAAGGTGGTCTGACTGGCGTCTTTCACGTGGATGTTGTCGATGAGTTTACAGAGCAGCCAGAAGTATTCCTTACAGCCCGTGCGGAACATCGCCTCCTCTTCAAAGTCCTCCACCTACACCAGAAACGCACACATGAATACACGTTTGCATAATGTGTGCGTGTGTGTGTGTATTGGGAAATTCCAGTTACGGATGTGACATTTTTGTCAAAACTTGAAATATTTTTTCGCACAAGTTTTCTATTGTGAAGAGGATCAAATTCATGATTTACGGATGTGACAAAGCATTTTGCGAGACGACACGCTTTCTGTGAGCTAAAAAATACAAACCAGAAGCAATAATACCCAACACATGGAGAAGGGATGGCTCTTCGTTGACCAGAAAAAAGTTATTTTAAAGGGATACTTCACCTAAAAATGAAAATTCTGTCATCATTTATTCAAGTTGTTCCAAATGTGTATACATTTCTATGTTCCGATGAACACAAAGAAAGATATTTGGAAGAATGCTAATAACCAAACAGATCTTGCCCCCCATAGCAGAAAAAAATAACTTTATCATTTTTTTGTTCTGTTGAACACAAAAGAAGACATTTAGAAGAATGTAGGACAGCAAACAGTTCTGGGGCACTTTTGACTCATCCTATTTTTTCCTACTATGGGAGTCAATGGGGGGCAAAATCTGTCTGGTTATAAGCATTCTTCCAAATATCTTTCTCCGTGTTCATCAGAACAAAGACATTGATATAGATTTGGAACAACTCGAAGGTGAGTAAATGATGACAGAATTTTCATTTTGGGTGAAGTATCGCTTTAATTTTCATGTGCCCATTTATAAGGGAAAATGGACCGTTATGGAAATGACATTTCACTTATCTTGGCTATGGAAAACGGTTTTAAAAACACAAACCCCATCAAATATTGACATCTGACCCATCAGTACAAACTTTTTTTTATCTTGACATTTTCATGGAATTGTCCTACTCACTCCGAGCGGTTTAAGGGCTTGAGCGTCTGGCAAGAATTTCAGCAGCGTGGATGCAGCGAGAAGCAGGAAGGATCTGTTGATGGTTTCTCCGCCCTCGAGACCGGACAGAGAGAGCTTATATAGACCACTGCACGCCTCCTGACGTACCGCCGTCTACAAACACACAGAACACACTTCATGAAACGCTACGGAGAGCAGACGGAACCAGCAGAAAACCATCAGAGGTGCTTCACGATACCCACAAGTGCAGAAGTAGCGTTATTGTGTCGTACCTCAGGTACGAGAAGCGTGAGTTTCTTCAGCCAGTCGTGTAGATGTTCACTGTCAGCCAGGCTGGACTTCACCAGAGAACTGCAGTGAGCCCAACTAACCAGCAGCCACATTGAGTAATGAGTCGCTGCAGAAACACACAAACACACTCGTCAATACAGTTATTAAAGATCCAATAGTTTCGTCTTTTCAACGAAAAACCTCACGTAAATGCGACCAATGAGGTGCTTACCCTCGTGTCTGGACCTGTGATCCGATTGGGCCTTGAGAACCCTGTGTGCCAGATTGTCGTACGTGTACGCCATGTTAATGAGCCTCTGGATGAGGTTGGTGCCTTGAACGAGACTCAGGAACACCTGAGAGAAATCACAAAATAAGCTACAGAGTGGACATACGTATGTAGAAAAGCATGATGTCGGCTTTGGTCGCACACCTCTGTAAGACGGGGTATGTGCAGGTTCTTCCCATGATCAACGGTGGTTTTGCGAGACTTCCCGGGCCACGCCCTCTTCCTCTGTGTGTCCGTGAGACCGGACCAGGCGAAGACGTCGTGATACGCCAAGTCCAGATCGGCCGGGTCCACAGCAAACTGACAGATCAGCTTCAGAAGACAGGCAAGACAGTCCAACAACCACTACAGAGAAAGAAAAGTTTTCCAATATTACGAGTTTAATCGCCTAGTTTTTATTAATGTAATGCACATAAAAGTTATTTACATTTTGAAAATGCAAGTCGAAAATCAATTTTTTTATAGTATTTTTATATATAGTTTTGTGTGTTCACTTAATAATTGAAATAAAATTGAAAATTTTCATCAGTGTAACGAGAATTCATAGGTAAATTGTACTCAATTACGATGGACATCAATTCTTTTTTTATTTTGGCGTCAAACATTAACCATCGGTCAGATTTTCTGCCGGAAACACTCACAACAGTCCAGAATTCCTGTTCTTTCGGCTCCAAGATCCCAGAGCTAAAAATCTCCAGCAGAAGCTGAAGCCCTCCAGATGACACAAACTAGAAAAGAAACACAGGAGGAATCCTTCAGATATCGGTCAGGAGCATCATGTGACACCTGGTCAGACGTGAGGCGTTTGTACCTTGCAGCTCCACGTGTTCTTGCTGTTCTCGATCTGTTCCTCGCTGGAGTCATCCGAGTCTGGATACAGATCACTGTAACTTCCCTGAAACACACGCGCAAACATTCAGCTTCAAACATGTTTACTTTGCGATCGTGATGCTGGATGATGGTGTGAGTGTGTAAGTACCGTGGACTCCCGGTGAATCCTGCGGTTTGGTTTGCCGAGAGCCTCAATGATCTCTAGAGCGTACAGCAGCTTATGGGCGCTCTTGATTCTCAGAAGATCCTTCCAGCACAAACCGTCAGATCCCTGCAACACAAAACATAATATTCTTAAGTAAACATAATGGGCTAATAAGTATGACTTATCGATTAATCGTGATTAATCGATTCCAAAATATGTAAATGTGTTGTACATTGTTTGTGTTTCTATAATATATGTGTGTATGCCGTGTATATTAAGTATATATAAATGCACACACGTGTATAAAACAAATATTTACATTTATTTATATGTATTTAAATGATTTATATATACTGTATATATAAATGTATATATTTAAGAAATATGTGTATTATATATTTATATGCATGTTTGTGTTATCATTTAAATACACATGCCAAACACACACATATATATATTATATAAACACTAACATTTATTTTGGAATTGATTAATCGATTCCAAAATAAGTATGACAAATTAAGTAAATAGGTAGTTGCTTGTTTGTGTTCATATAATATGCGTGTATATTGATATGTATATCTAAATACACACGCATACATGTATATATAACAAATAATTACATACATTTATATTTAAATAGATTATATTTGGTATGCATGAATATATTGAAGAAATATGTGTATTATATATTTCTATGTATGTTTGTGTATTCATATATACATATAAATATACACACTAAACACACATAAATATTATATAAACACAAACATTTCTTTTGGAACCGATTAATCGCGATTAAGCGATTTGACAGGCCTATAACATATATTTTACATTATATTTTGTATTAAGATGATGTTGTCACGTGACTGACCGCTTCATCCGAGATGTTCTGGAAGGCCTGGAGCATGCTGGGACACGTGGGCAGCAACATGAGCAGCTCCCAAACGCGACGAGATAGGTTCTCAGCGTGGAGGTGAAGCTCCTCGCAGCGAACGCTCTGCAAAAGAACAAACACAGTGACTATATGACACGTTCCTAGTAGAAAACGCAGACTCTGTTCTAAATCTGAATCGACTGTGGTATGCTCTGGATCAAGCCGGTTAAGCTGTACCTCAGTGCTGTGCTGGGGTTTGTCCGGACCGGGCGGTTTGAAGCAGGCCAGCATCTCCAGCAGGTCGAAGAGCGTGGTGAGATGTGGCTCCTGCAGGAGAAGCAACATGGGGATGTGCTCCTTCTGAGGCGGCGGCAAACACGAGGCCGGCAGCTGAACCCCCTCTCCCTTCCTCTCTCTCCGAGGAGCGCCCAGAGACACGAACACCATCTGACGCAACACAAAGCGTAAACATCTTGAACGTTGTTTTACGGCCAAATTTTTTTCACATTACGCTAGTTCGAACCATGTTATGTTTGCAACACATAATCATTTACAGGTTACCTGCATGTCTTTAAAGCCGAGCTCATGAAGAGTCTTCTCATCGTAGTCAGTGGTCAGCTCGTGTCCAGATGAGATCATGCGCACTGGACCCATCAGCCCACCTGTACACAAACACACGACAACGTCAAGAGCTGTTTCGGTTTGACCAATCACAAAGGGGCCAGCTGACCAATCAGACCTGACCTGGGAAATCCTGTTGACGGCTGGTTTGGCCGAACTCCTGCAGCTGCGCCTGTTGGCTGAGCTGATCCTTCTGAAGGTTCTCGTACCAGTGAGTGACCTCTGCCCTCAGATCAGCCACCTGATCACTCGGGTACATCTCGATGGTCATCTGCACGCACAACAGACTCATCATCATGAGTGAAGTAAACATAATATCTCATTACAGAAGTTAACAGAGCGTTCAGAGCAATAACTTGATCTGTAATCGGATGTCATTGTTAGTGCCGATGATGTCATTCTCACCTTGTCCGGCAGTCCCGCGGGCTGACAGACGATTCTGAGCGGGAGAGACTGTTTATCGCTGAGAGCTTTCAAATGACTGCTGATGCCCGTCCCCTCGATCTGCCACTGCCTCAAATGATACGCAAACCTGCGGACAGACGCGCATTAGATCGGAGCAGACCGACACTTCATTTTTGTGTTTTTGGACCTTTACCGCTTCAGAAATAAAGAAACCCACACTGTGTGTGTTCATACCTGCGTCTGAATGCCTCCAGGTGTGTTTTGAGGAGCAATAGTCCTCTCTCAATGATAGTGAGGCTGGAGTGAGCGTCTTTCTCCAGGTTAGCAGATGCCATCATCAAACTCTCCATACACTTACTGATAAACTCCTGCTCCTTTTCTAGACCCGTTTTACCTACACGCACAAAAATAAACAATCACATGTCTTGACGGAGAACAATCTGGATGCATAACTGTAAATGTTTCTTGTCTATGGACGTATTTGGGTGATTCTCACGAAATCTTGGTTGCAATATGTCAAACGTGATTTTCTTTAAAATACTCGCATCAGCACATTACCTTTTAATTCGTGAAAAACAAGGTATGACGTGTTTAGAACCATTGATTCCCAAACTTTTACTGACAGTTTAACACAATTTTGAACATTTTCTACAAAAAACGGCTTTAAAACAATTCTCATTACCGTAACAATTTAACTGTCAATCCCACGGCATGTTTTGCCAAAAAAAAAAGCGAAGCCGTGATGTCTAATCAAGGTTTTATGAATCACACATAAGATGATTCATTAATAAAGTATATTTTCATAGAAAATACCTGTATCGGTAATGAGAATGAAAAAAGTCGTGCACACATCGTGACAGGAGAATATTAAGCTTTTAACTAGAAAAATGTTAAGTCATCTGTTCACCTGTCATTGGAAAGGTACTGGCAGATGTGTTTCTTCAAATAAAATCAAACTTAATGTAAATATCTTTGTGTGTGCAAACAGTCCTTTAAAAATGTTACAGAGGATCCATGAAAATTCTGTCAATTGTTTTGTTTTGTCATTTAGTAGAACAACAATTGTTTATTCAGAATATTTAAATTGCAACATTTAATTAATTCATACGAATTGGGATGCGTTTCGGTAACGAGAATTCTTAGAGGAAAAAGCAAAAAATACATAATTCGTTTCTGCATTGAAATTGTGCTTTGCGCAAGGCAGAGTTTAGTTTATGATGTTTTTTTGCGTTACCAAATTAAGTTTCATCATTTTAAAAAATGTAAAATGACTGCCATGATGTTTCAGTGGTTTCGTGAGAATTTAGCATAGAGTGAGATGTTTCCTAACCGCTGATGTAATACGAGTTGATATATTGGATGGCAGCTCGGCTGATGTCGGCGGACTGAGCCCTCAATGCGATTCCCCAGAGCTGATCCATACCGCACAACTACAGACACACGGACAGTAAGAGAACAATCAAGAGACCGATATAACAGTGAACAGTGGGATTTGCACCATCCAACATTTAGAAAACAAACTAACGCTGTGAAAGATGGGGTAAATTGATCCAACCTCGCAGTTGGAGCTGCTGTCGTAAGCGCTGGTGGCCAGTCGAGCCAGATTACACAGATGCTGAAACAAATTGAGTCCAGTCATGCTGATGGTCTCGGGCTTCAGCTGAGGCATCTGAGAGAGAGAGAGAGGGAGGTGATGAGAGATTCATTCTCACGACCCACAGCAGAAGCGGCGCACAAGAGTTCAGACCTTCTCCAGGAACAGATGTTTGTAGGTCTCCATGCCCATGGCGTGCTGGTCTTTACTGCGGACCTGATTTAAAAACCAGTGCAAGGCGTCGTCGTAACACTCAGAATCCTCAACTAAACAGTGCCAGAGGATATCCACCTGCTCCAGACTCAATCCTGACACACACAAACAGAAAAAATGGCGGTGAACGATAAGGATCCAAAACATTCACCAGTTACAACTTGAGTTGAATATCACGACTCACTGAAGTGGTCAGGTGATCCGAGCGTAGAGAACACACAGGTGAGAAACTGAAGACGCACCTGCACCTCTGCACTGTGACTGTACCTGTGACA
The DNA here is from genome assembly GCF_024868665.1 of Triplophysa rosa. NCBI lineage: Eukaryota > Metazoa > Chordata > Actinopteri > Cypriniformes > Nemacheilidae > Triplophysa > Triplophysa rosa. The sequence continues at coordinate 29,456,441 of NC_079893.1, read as the reverse complement.
CACACGTGAGACTGATGTCAACACTCCAAGCAAACAAACTACCGGACACACACCCTTACAGACATTCAAACACACTTACAGAGCGAATTTGTGGCGTTGCTCTCTCACTTCTTGGATATAGTGTAACAGATTATCGAAGAAAAGCTTCATCATGTGAAGTTCCTTCTCAGCCCACCTGTAGCACATCATCAACACCATCATCATCAGTCTTCCGCAACATCAGCTAATACTGTAAATCGTTTCCCCTGCAGCTCTACGGCGCCTTAGATTTACGCCATCACAAGTGGTCTGTGTTATTGTAACATTAAGGATTAAAAGACAAATTTAACAAGTTCAGTACGTGGTTCAGAAAATGATCAAATCCAACAAAAACCCTACAGGCCAAACAATCGGTCCAAAAAACGACTTTTGGAGTCACAGATGTGGGCGGAGTTTACTAACATGGTTATCCAATGAGTGTCGTAGCTGGAGCCAAACTGCTGAAAGGTTCCGAAGAGCTTTGGCAGCAAACGCAGGGACACCACCACCGACCTGAGGACCACACACAAACACAATCAAACTACAGGACCTGAGAGAGACCCAAACCTCGCTCATCTGCAATCCTGTGAGGGACTCACCGGTGGTTGGCGAGGTTCTCCAGACAGCCCTCGATGAAACGCATGCGGATCTGACGGTCAGTAAACCAGCAGACAAGAGAACACAGCAGCTTCTCGGCTTCATTGATCAAGCCCTCTGATAGGTGGATCTAATTGCCACGGTAACAAGACAGAGACAAATTTACCAAGGAAACTATGGCGAACATAAAAACGCATGTCAAAAAGCTGTCTGCATTTCAAGAGTTCAACGTACCGCATTGTCGTCCTGGACCAGGTCCCACAGGAGAGTGTTTCCTTTTTTGCAGACATTGTCCAAGTTGATGTCAGTCACCGCGTGGGTGGAATACTGATGCTTGTGCACCGCTGGACCTGAAGACGTTTATCAAATCATCCAGCTAATACATCACATCACTTTTATTTAGAGTAATATTGCAGAAATGAACTGCAAATTTCTAGGATTTTTCACAATGAATAACGCACACAAACACTATGACCAACCTGCAAGAAAAAGTGCCTGTGATGAACTAGACAAAGAAATCTTGCAAGATTCGTGGCGATCTTCGAACAAGTAGAAACCAAAGAGTTAATTCGAAGAAGTTTAAAGAAAGAAGTCAAAACTTAGAACGTAGAAATGAACATTAAAGGCGGGGTGTCCGATTTTTCTTAGCTGTCGTTGATGTTCAAATCACCAAAACAAACACACCCCTACCACCATCTTTCGCTTTCGTCAGCGCTCGGCTAATGTCCGTCCTGTGCACTGTGCACCTTACTGCTGATTGGCTACAAGGTTGTTTGTACTCGGCCCGACTCAGTTGTCTAAAGCGTAATTCGGAAATCGGTTACCCCGCCTTTAAAACAAAGATAAAACATATTAAAAGAAACTCATTTGAGAAGTTGAAACTAGGAAGCTGAAACAAAAAAGTTAAACACAAAGCTAAAAAAATGAAGCTGACAAAATAACGCTAAAGAAAGTCGAAGATCCTGAAACAAGAAATATCTTGAAAGTTAAAAGGAACCTTGGGTATAGAGAGATATATGGCTTAATATATTAACGATGGCATCGACTTTATAAATGTGAAGATAAAAAACAGTGCAACTGTCACAGTATTGATTTTTTTTGGTCAAAATCCGTGACGTCAAATGGTTGCAACCTAAACCCGTTCTCTTAACACGTTTTCCATATTTAACAGTAAAATACGATTCGTCAAACATAAGATCAGATATATTAATACACAGGGACAGTAGGTGGCGGTATGTCCTCTTGACACAAGCCAGCCTGCCTGCCATGAAAGAAGAATGCGTTCAGTATCAGTAGGGGTTGTTGCTAGAAGGGATACAGTTACGGCCGGAAGTGGTGCAAAATCTCACCTTATGATTACAATAAATTACATTAGCTAACGCCTACACCTAGTGTTGTAGTCGAGACCACCAAAACCGAGACCAAGACGAGACCAAGACAAGACCAAGACTTTGAGGGGCCGAGACCAAGACAAGACCAGCACTCCCAAAATTCATTCAAAAGATCTACAAAACACTAAAAAGTCATAATAAAATAATAATAATAGAAGTAACTTGGGTGATTTATTGTGCAGAAATGTATGTGTAGGATGTTTTATTTTCCATGTTTTATCAACCACCTTCTGTAAAATATTATAATTTTTGTGCTGATAAAAATGAACTAAACTTTAAACAAACGGTCTGTAACCTTCAACAAAACAAAACATTCAGTGACTTAATGAGTTTCATTGCTCTTTAATCTAATCAATAGCAAAATAGCTGTGTGTTGCTCAGACATGCACAAAAGTTCAGATTTGTTGTTTGGGACTAGCCAAAATAGAACATAAACTTGTTTAGTTGTGTCTAAAACTTAAGTCACTTATTAACTCAAGGTTTATTGAATAATTATACAAAATCGATATCACATCCGATGTTATAAAATAAAATAAAATAAAAACAAGATCTCATACAAGTACCTTTTTTGCGATCACATCTTGGATATTATGGGCCTTTGTGTGTATTCAGTTTGTTGACAGATTTCTTTAAGACAATCCCCCATTCTTCTCTTACCAGCAGTAAGAGTAACAAAAGTAACAGAAGAATCTAATAAGGAACAAGTGGTGAATGCTTTTTAAGACATAAGTTTTACATTCAATCACACGAATGATGTCAACACATAAATCAGACATTGCACTAGCAATTTAGTGTAATTCCCACAGTTGTGGTCTTGAAATAAAATCCCGAGACCACTAAGTCTGACACCAAAGACAGTCGAGACCAAGGCAAGACCATCAGAATATGGCCTTGAGACCGGTCTCGAGTACTACAACACTACCTACCACAACCCTAAACCTAACCTTACAATAATAACAAAAATATTAATCAACCGTTTTCAGCGGGACAAAAATTATGCGGTATTGAAGTTCGCATGCCCAGTGGAGGTAGCTGTATCTCTTCTAGTCAAAACCATCGGTAAGCATCTGTTCAAGGTAAACCATAGCTTTAAACGACCGTCTTTAAGACATTTAAGACTATTTAAGACATCAGCATCCACCATTATCGTATACTTTATACATTATGAGAATATACTGATAAACACAATAATAAGATGCTTGCGGTTTGGTTATTTATTCTGTATTGGAGCACACGGGAATATTAGCCCCCGTCAGCTAATGACAGAGAGAGAGAAGACAATAACATTGCATCAAAAAGTCAAAATCTGGATAAAATGCATTTTTTAATGGCTAAAAACATTGTGTATATAATATATTCGAAATGATTTTGGTTATTAATATGTATCTTTGTATTGTTTCTGACCAACAATATTAAAATGTAAGAAAATACACCAAATAGCGTCTTTATTTTCTTTCCTTATTATTTTAGCATTATTTATATATATACAGTATATATATATATATTATCCTACAGCACCTTATTTACTGAAGAACTGATTAGTGTGTCTGTGTTCAGTTTGGTTGCCTGTGCGTGCAACCATTTCACATCATCGAAAAAGAACATGGCGGCCTCCTTAGGTTAAAATGAGAATTACACTTAGTTTTTTTTTTGAAGAATTGAAAATATTTGATGTGTTTCTAACGTGTAATAAGACTATTACAAGGTATTAAGCCATACATCTCTCTATACACTGGGTTCCCTTTAAAACAAACTAGTTAGTTGAAACAAAAAGGTTGATAAAAACTGAATGAAAGTGTAAACTAAGAAGTTAAAACAAAGAAGTCGAAAGTATTTAAAAAAGAAACAATGAAAATAGAAGTTAAAATGAACACCTTAAAACAAGGATGAAACAAATGAAAGTTAGCACTGACAAATAACAAAATTCAAGAACAAAACTTAAAACTAGGATGCGGAAACTAGGAAATTAAAATCTAGGAAGTTGACTCTAAGTAGTTGAAACAAAGAAGCTGAAAAAAGACGAAACCAAAAAGTTAATTCAAAAAGTTAAAACAGAAGCTGAAAAAACAACAAATAAAAACAAAGTTGAAATTATCAAGTTAAAAATAAGATGAAACAAAACAAAACAAAACAAAACAAAACAAACAAAAGAAACTAAAACAAGGAAGTTGAAACTAGGAAGCTCAAACAAAAAAGTTTAACACAAAGCTGACAAATAACGAAGTTGAATAACTTAAAACAAAGTAAAAAACCGTAAAACAAGAAAGTGAAAACTATGAGATAAGAATCTAGATCGTTGAAACTAGGAGGTTTCAAACAAAGCAGAAAAAAGAAGCTGAAAGAACTGCACATTGAAGCTGACAACGTTTAAGTTCAAGAAAACTAGCAGCTTTAACAAAGTTGAGAAAAGAAGTTGAACCAGTACATTGAAAAAATGAAGTTGAAATTAAATTAAAACAAAAATGAAACAAGTCAGTTGAAACACTACCATATGAATGAGTTTGCAAGCAAAGCCCAATATGAGCACTTTTAAGCAGACTAAAACTCATGCCTTTTAGGGCTGAACGATTAATTGCATTTGCGATTGAATTGCGATGTGGTGAAACACGATTAATTATGGGGATGCACAGTGTGACACGACCCTGCACGGAGCTGACCAGTACCATCTCAAAAGCATTAAAAATGCATGGAAAATGCGCTGCATTTTCTCCTTTTCCCCAAAGTGCTCGGGACGGAAGCTTGCTCTCTCGTGGTGACTGCCTGCGAGTGAAGAGAGCGCGTTGCACCTCATTCGCGTCGCGACTGCTTCGCTCTCTATTTCAGCGTGCTTGCCGTGCATTGTATTTGAACCATGAGCTGCGGCTGAAGAGCGCGTTGCACCACATGCATGCCGCGACTGTCAGGAATTGTGTGTACTAACATTAATGCTGCCTCAAGGGGCAAGACTACTAACGTCATGCAACACTTACACAATAATAAAAGACAATATATAAGATAATACATATATTAATAGTTTATATTTTTACTTATTTATTTAAAGATTGTCTAGTAAGTTAACAGACAGTGTTTAAGTGCAAACAACATGTTAATCATATGTTTATTACAGTGACTCAGCATTATCAAATTACCGAGTGTGGTAAAGCCACAGTTTTGTTTTTTATATTATGTAATCTGTTTCTGTGATTAATGACGTTCATGTTACACCAAGTTTATTTGTCAGTGCTTTATGTCATGATAATTATTACATGATTACATGGCTAGAAATGTAACAAATCATTCAATATATTAGTATGAATGGGGTAGTTCTATAAAAATATGTCAATCAATTAGTGCGTCTAACTAATATCATCTATAGTTTATGGTAAATCTGTCTAATATTCCGTTGGTTACCATGATTTATTGATTTTCTTTATTAAATAATACAGAAGATAAGGTGCTTAAAAAAAAATTGCATCTTAAATTGCAATCGCAATAGTGATAAAAAAAAAAAATCGCAATTCGATTATTTTTCTAAATCGTTCAGCCCTAATGCCTTTACATGTTCACACCCCAGAAACCACCCTAGCAACGCCCCAGCAACAAAGTGTGTGTTTACCTTGCACCAGGTGTTCGTGGTATATGGAGGCCAGGTTGGGCAGGTGCTGCTGCAGGTGTGAGCTGAGCTCCGCGTGTGAATTGATCTGAACAAGCTCTTCCTCACACCCAGATTCCTCACCGTCGAAATCCGCCATGTTCTTCTCGGACTTGGCGCTGACCTGGGAACTGCTACAGCTTACGTCATCTGCGCTCAGCATATCCTCCACCATATGACTGCAGGGAGAGAGTGACAATGTTGGTTTTGTGAGCACGATGCAAAAAACATGTACGTCGCATTAGAGGGCCGGTCTCACCCATCCTGCTGGTGGTGATGATGGTGGTGATGATGATGATGGTGATGATGCTGTGGGCTGATGAAACGTCTGCAGTTGAAGAGTTCGTTGCTCATGGCCTCTGTAAGGAAGTCCGACACTCGAGGCAAACAGGAAGGCTCCTGGGAGACACCCATCTCCTGCTGCGGCTGCTGAGGATTCTGGGATTGGGAATGTGAAGAAGGATCGGCCTGCTCTCCGGACGTCCCCTCCAGGCACATGGACAAAGAGGAGCACGGTTCTAGAATTCGTAGAGAAGAGGACGACGTGGCTATCATGGCAGTAGCCGCCTCTGGGGTGAATGGGATAGACTTGGGTTTGGAAAGTCCGGGACCAGACGACGCCATGCCCGGCGGAATTCCAGGTCGTTCCGGAGGACCCTGGACCTCTCCGAGAGCTTCTCCGGCTTTGCGTTTGCGTAGCTCTGACGTGGGAGCCTCTCTGGAATCTCGGGTTTCTTTCTGAGGGCTGCCTTCAGAAGCGACGGCAGGTCTGTCGTCATCATCGTCATCATCATCGTCTTCATCATCCTCGTCATCGTCTTCTTCTTCTTCCTCTTCTTTCAGTGCCTCGCTGTCGGCCATGTCGTCGGAGTGCAGCTCGCTCCCGGGGCTGCCTGCTGATTGGCTGGCTCTGCTAGATCCGGCCTCATTACTGGACGCTTCGCTGCGGCCGCTGCTGCTGCCCTCCTCTCCGCTGTTGACAGTCTCGTCCGAGCTGCCCTGTAGGGACTCCTGCAATACGGCAGATGGCACAACACCACATCAAATAATGGATATTGCTGACACTTTTTTTGACACTTGGCTTTTCTGCTCGGCTTTACCTCAGTGTCTGACAGCCTTTGCTGTCCACGTTTACCGCTGCTCATGATTGGCTCGTCCATCTCCATGTCACTTCCTCCGCTGTGATGCGTGTCGCTGTTGTCACTGCTCTCTGGGCTTCCGGCAGGAGAACCTGAATCGAAAATGTCAGAATGACATTTAAACCAATAGTAAAATGCACACCAGAGCTTTAAAACTAAAGGATCAGTAGCATTTTCAAGCCATGTTACTTTTAATAGGTTTTTAGCATAACGTTTAAATAATCGTATTTTTGCTCTTTGCGAAATAATCACATATAAAACACAAATTCTGATCATTATGAGGTTACTGTATAAAACTATACGCCACATAAACACTTGACATCTTTACTCCTTAGTTGAAGTCCTTATTTAATTTGTTGCAACTTATGTTTTTAAAGCACACAATGGCACACAATATTTCTGTATCTAAATATGTAAAGCATTACATTAGAAGTCAAGGGTTTTATTCCCATCAAACAACCATGAAATGTAAAACACCGTATGTATGCAGCTTAAGTCACTTTGGATCAAATCTGCTAGAGGTGGGAGAAAAAAATCGATTCACAATGAATATCGAATCAATCTAGGGGTGGGAATCGTGTGGTCCCTCCCGATTCGATTCAGAATCGATTCTTAGGGTCTCGATTCAGAATCGATTCTTAGGGTCACGATTCGATTTAGAATCGATTCTTGACGTACTAATTAGCATACAGAAAATGTCATTACGAGACTAGTGTTGGCACTTTCGCTTCCAGTCTTTGAACTGTCACATATTGTAATTTAATACAACTGAGTGCCCAATAAAGCCATTCTCATTCTCATTGTCTGTTGTCAGACATTAAAACAAGTGTATAATAGTAAATAAACGCGATTCATTAGTGCCAAATGTTAAGCGGCAGTCAATTTCACGAAATGACACATCCTCGGACAAAATCATCATACACATAAGAGAGGTGATTTTGGCAATATTACTGTATTTGTCTTGTGCAGCGCGTGTGAACTGGCTAACAAACTGTGCATATTTACAGAAGTCTTAAGTCTAAACAGTGACAGGTTTTGGGAAACACTATATTGCACTCATTAGCCAGGTTTCCATTACATATTTGCGCAAAATTTAAGCGATGTTTTCTAAATGTCGATTAAAACAATATCGCGGAATGACTGCATTTCCATTAAATTATGTAATGCGATTAAAGTGTATTTGATTCTTCTCGCGATAAGTCATTCTGGCAGTAGTTATTCTTTGTACGTTTTTGGCAGGTTGCAAACAAACTTTAGTGCATAGTGCCACCTACTGTGATGAAAGAGTGAAGAGTATATTTTCATATTACCACACTGTTCCTAATAAATCTTAATAAATAATAAAGAATGCGTCAATGAGAACGGCTTTTCTGGGCACTCAGTTGTATTAAATTAGGGCTGTCAAAAGATTAATCGCGATTAATCGCAATTAATAAACATTTATATATAATTTCAATTATTGGTAAATATAAATAAATACATATGAATATTTCCTAAATATGTATACTTGTGTATGTGTTTGTATTTATAAATACAAATTGAATATGCACAGTACATAGACATATGTTATGTAAACACAAACCTTTATTCTGGATGCGATTAATCACGATTAATCGTTTGACAGCCCTAATTAAAATACAATATGTGACAGTTCTAAGAGTAGAAGCCAAAGTACCAACACAAGTCTGACTCTGAGCGCAAACGTGACACGATGACATCTCAAATCTTAAATATGCTAATTAGTACATCAAGAATCAATTCTAAATCGAATCGTGACCCGACAAATCGATTCTGAATCGAATAGTGAGGGAACAAACAATTCCCACCCCTAAAATCTGCTAAATGCATAGACTTAAACATATTTGAGGAAACCGTAAAAACAATATTTTTGCAACAAAATCGGAAAATTTCACATTCCCACTCACCTTTCTTGTTGCCCATGGGAAGGTTGGTGTTGAGCAGGGAGGCGAAGGAGCTTTGTTTGGACAGCTGAGTTTTGGCTGCCAGGGCGTTATTCCACAAGGCCTTGATCAACATGGACGCCAAATACAGCGTCTGCACACGCACAACCAATGAAACACAATTTAGTTCAATAAAAAGAAACCTATTGTCATTTTAATTCTGGATTTTTTTATATGGCCATTAAGTATAATTTGGCTGTTTTGCATTACGATTGCGGTGTTTATAAGATGAAAAATGCTGAATCTAAAACATGTTTGGCATGACCGAAATGACAGTGAGTCATACCTGTTCTGTGTGTGCACTGGGGTGTAAGCTGGACACCAGACTGAGCACGTGTCGCAGGGGAACCGGGTCCAGATTTTTTATCAGTGAGGGGAAGAGATCATGGATGTAGCGACTGCAGTGCTTCAGCTGAAGAAACAGAGACAGAGAGCGAGAGCGAGAGAGACAATTCAGTGCACAATGGAATAAATAAATACAGCCGCGGAAAAAATAAACAGGCCATTTTAAAATTATGTTCAGTTTTTCTGAATTTACTATTTATAGGTATGTGTTTACGTAAAAAATGATCATTTTTGTTTCATTCTGTGAACTACTAACAATATTTCATTTCAAAATGTTTTTTTAATTTGCATTTATTTGAAGAAAACAAAAACTAGAGAAACAGTTGAACATAACAGAAAAAATGCTCTATATTTTTTCAGACCTCAAATACAGCAAAGAAAACAAGTTCATATTCACTTCTAAGCAATACAACAGTAATATTTGTATTTAGGAAAAGTTCAAAAATATTTTTTTATATGTGATAATCTGGATTTTTATCACAGATTTCATGCGTTTTGTCAAGCTGTCATATCACATTCTCATCATTTCAGTGTCATCCAAGAAATAAAATTCTTCATTTGCATTGTATTTTGGGATATTGCACGAAGTCATGTGACAGTATGGTAATCTAAACAGATCGTGCATGAGCATGTGTGTACCTGAGCGGCCGCCCATATACAGTCCACATGTTGAGTGCTCAAGCGGCCCTCTGCGGCCAGGAAGTTCAGGATAACTTGGCACTGTTTAATGATCTACAGAGAAAAACAACACGCACACAACTAATAAATCTCTGCTCAGTCAGTACACAGAAATAAATGTTCAACCAAAGAAACTTGATGCTTGGCAAAACTCACAGCCAAAAGGTTGAGATGTTCACCTTCAGAAAGGTGTAAATCTGACCTATTAAGGCTCAACAAGCCACATGATTAGAAACAAGTACAAGAACAAACTCACCTCGATGTGCAAATTTGGTCCAAATATGTGCTCGACAACATTGTTGTTGATAAGCCAGTCGGCGAGTTCCTTTGCTATCGACCTGAGAAAACAAGCAGGTTGTTTGCTAATGCAGTCCTCTATAACTCAAAGGGCCCAAAAGCTAGAGAACACACTTACGTCTCTGTGTCAGACACCAGCGACTCGTTGTTACACACGTCGTTGAAGGTGTGCAGCTGATTCTGCAGAAAACATATAACATACAATGAAGACACTTGGGAAACGCTGAGAGCAAGTCATCCTGTGTGTGCACGAGTGTCTCGAACCGTGATCTGGCTGAGTCCGGCGAGTCTCATGGTGAGCGTCGGACTCATGAAGTATTTGAAGGCCAGATCCAAACTCTCCCTGTCGAAACACAGCGCGCTGTCCAACGGTTCCTTCACCGTGCTCCACATCAGATCGGCCATATTCCTCGCTGCGCTTTGACGCAACTCCTGATCCGACAACTTACACAGATATCTACAGAGATAGATAGAGAGAGAGAGGACGAATACCGTCAATCTTACTTTCTCCTTACTGGGTTTTGTTTCACCAGACCGAAGTCCTGCGTGATGTGACTCATATATAGAATCACAGCTGGAGCGTTCGGCTAGGTCGGAAACGCACACATTAAGAACACCAGAAGGACTAACAATAATATGTGGGAAAGTTTGCCGTTCCACGTTTACTTCTGAAGGTTTACAGTGTAAGAACACGAAAGAAGATATTTTGAGAAATGTCTCTGTGGTTTTGTGTTTGTTCAACAATGTTTGTTGGTCATCATCGTTCTACAAAATATCTTCTTTTGTGTTCTGCAGAAGAAAGGACGTCATACAGGTTTGGAATGACATGACGATGAATAAATGATGAAAATAATAAAGATCAAATGAAAGCAAAAGGAAAATACTTCATGATGCTGTCTGTATACACAAAAGCACACTGCTGGCTTCTCAAATCCTGTCTGGCTCGAGTCACGTGACCTGTGTTCTCAGCGCTCCCCCGCCGGCCGTCTGGCTCCACACAAGGTCATGTGAGGAGAGCAGTGGCCTTTGTTGCTATGGTGAGGGATGCTCTACCTAGCAACTCAGCGGTGAGCAGATTTCTTAGAGCAGCTCATTTCTGTTCTGACGGCCATTGGTTTATTACTCTCAGTGGGGCAGTCAGGCGATAGATTCGACTAAACAAACCGATTTGACGTGGTTTGACGTTTTCATGAATGAACGGGGATGAAATGCAAGGACAGAGAACACTGATCAGATATCAGCTGAGGGAGATCGAAGCAATGATGATGATGCATTCTTTTCTGTGCTCATCATAAATATGTGTGCTGACTTTATCCATCAGGATTCACCATAGTAAAAAAGAAAAACATATCTGGACGCGAGTAGAATGTGTGTGTTATGTTACCTGATAACATAAGTGCGAAAAGGGATGATGTGCTGCATCACAGCGGGAATGTGCAACCATATTCTGATCTGTAACAAAACACAAAAACACATTTACTTGAGTGTTACTGGCTGCAGGCCTGACATGAACTAATCTGATTGGCTACAAGTGTCACGATATGTGCTACAGGTCTAACATGGCCATGGATCCATACTGATCTCTGATTGGCTGGTGTAGATGTTATTGCTGCCGTTGACTCACGTTAGAGACGATGGTGATGAAGGCATGTGCGATGGGGAACGGGAGAGTATCGGGAGCACCAAACTCGAAACAGTCTTTCATCAGAGAGAGGCCGTGCTTCCCACAAAACATACACACATATCGCAGCAGGTGCAGAGGGACCTCCACATCCTGAAACACACACACGCCATAACATTTCCATTACAAAATACATCCAAAGGAAATGTTCTCTTGATGTCAAATGCATGGTCACATAACTGAGTTTCATGAACAGCCAGAAGAGATAAAATGCCGTCTGAGACTCATTTGATTTGAACAGTAGCAGAAAAAGAAACCAACAAGTTTAAACCATAATATAATGTTGGGTCAAGACTGTCGACTAGTCGGTTGGTGGACGATTGGCTTGATCCATCCTTAGTTTGTGTATTGAACATGATACTTCAAGAGTCAATGAATCTTAGTAACGATAGTAAACATATTCAATAGTACATGAACTGGAACGCGGCTGCAAAAAAAAAAAAGTTTTCTTACGTCATAGCACCCTCTAGCAACTAGATTTACATATGAAAAGTATTCTGGACTTTTAGATATTGCGTCACAAGATGCAGCCAATTAGTCATCATGGGCAATAGCAAAATATGGCTTATATTTGCCCAAAGATTTACGGAATGAAAAATTGAATATTAGCGCAAATTGAAATAGAACATTGAAAATATGCGCAATGGAAACATGTCAATTTCGTCAATTTTTGTTTTAATCAACATTTAGAAAACATTGCTTAAATGTAATGGAAACCTAGAGAGAGAGAGCGCGAGAGAGAGCGAGAGAGCGCGAGAGAGCGCGAGAGAGCGCGAGAGAGCGCGAGAGAGAGCGAGAGAGAGACACACTTTCTCCTTCATTGTGATCAATTTAAAGATGTGAGAGTGAAACACTTTCACAAAATGTCAAAGCTCATGCCAGAGTTTGACACACATCAGCTGCTGCTTCATTCATCTATCAGCTGCACACCCTCAGAAACAAACTACTGCCTTCATCTGCTACAATCAATGCACATCTACACTCTTGACTTTATTACATTCTCATGTTTCTGCCTGATATTATGTTATCTACATGTTATCTACTTTTGATATTGAGATTTTATTTCCATATTTCATTTGTTTACTTACATATACTCTATTTTATATTTCATTCTATATTTATGCCTTACTCAGCACCTTAGTTTAATTTTAATCTCATGTTTGTACTTAATGTATGTCTTTTGTTATATGTGTTATATGTTCAATGCTTTGGCAATATTGTAAGAACACGCAATCATGCCAATAAAGTACCTTGAAATTGAAAATTGAGAGAGCGAGAGTGAGCGAGAGAGAGCGAGCGAGAGACAGCGAGAGAGAGCGAGCGAGAGAGCGAGAGAGAGAGCGCGAGAGAGAGAGCGAGAGAACGAGAGCGAGAGAACGAGAGCGAGAGAACGAGAGCGAGAGAACGAGAGAGCGAGAGAGAGAGAGAGAGAGAGCGAGCGAGAGAGCGAGAGAGAGAGCGCGAGAGAGAGAGCGAGAGAACGAGAGCGAGAGAACGAGAGCGAGCGAAAGAGAGCGAGCGAAAGAGAGCGAGCGAAAGAGAGAGCGAGCGAGCGAGAGAGAGAGAGCGCGAGAGAGCGAGCGAGACAGAGAGAGCGAGCGAGAGAGCGCGAGAGAACGAGAGCGAGCGAAAGAGAGCGAAAGAGAGAGAGAGCGAGAGAGCGAGCGAGCGAGAGCGAG